>NW_024742238.1:7638364-7858980 GCF_018991925.1 Homarus americanus | reverse complement strand
CTCAGTAGCCATACCGTTCAGTTACGTATTAGCACCAATCACCTCCTTTCCTTCTTTACATTATCCTCCACCTTCCTCCTTTTTCCTTTTTCTCCCTCCCTCACCCCTCACCCTCACCCCCCTCACCCCTCACCCTCACCTTGACCCAAATAGAGATGCAGAATATTTTACACCATATTTGAACCTGTATTCCATCTTTGCTGTTCGAATGGTTTCCTATTGAATATCTTGTTTTAGTTCTGTTTATTGTCGTTATTATTCTGTTTTTATTATGTTGTGGTTTTATCTTCTTTATGTATATTCTCTTATTCTGTATTTCGTCATGCCATCTGTCTTCTTTTCTCTTCTCTTTCTATCTCTCCTATCTCCTCTCTTTCTCTCTCTCTCTCTCTCTCTCTCTAGATCAACAACACCACCACAGCCCACCACTACCACCATTATAACGTGTAACGATGGTCCGGCCCAGGGCCCACCTAGGCGTCGCTTTGTTTTGGGTGTAAAGCTGTCTGCCCACAACAAACAGCCACACCCTGAGTTAACGAGCTGCATGACCCAGTGTCAGGAATAGTCCGAGAGGATGGGACAACTCGCCAACTGCGTTGGCTAACCATTACCCGGAACACGATCTCATCGATTAACATTCAGGTTCCCAGTTACTGCTGGGTAGACAGAGGCAAATGGCGTAAACTTGCCCATGCCCATAGTTTCTACCCTGCCCGGGGATCGAACACGGGTCCCCTCTTGAGGCGAACATGCTGACCAATACACCACAGGTTGCCACTACACACCACCATCACCACTACCACCTCCACTAGCACCATTATCACCACCACCACTATCACCCCTACTAGCACCACCACCACCACCACTATCACCCCTACTAGCACCACCACCACCACCACTATCACCCTACTAGCACCACCACCACCACCACCACCACCACCCTACTACCACCACCACCACCACCACTATCACCCCTACTAGCACACCACCACCACCACCCCTACTACCACCATCACCACCACCACCCTATCACCCTACTACCACCATCACCACCACCACTATCACCCCTACTACCACCACTATCACTTTCACCATCTTACCCACACTATCACCCTACTAGCACCACCACCACCACCCTACTACCACCATCACCACCACCACTATCACCCCTACTAGCACCACCACCCCACCCTACTACCATCTCACCCACCACTATCACCCCTACTACCACCACTATATCACCCCCTACTACCACCACCACCACCACCACTATCCCCTACTAGCACCACCACCACCACCACCCTACCATCACCACCACCACCACTATCACCCTACTACCACCATCACCACCACCACTACTCCACCCTACTACCACCACTATCACCCTACTACCACCATCACCACCACCACTATCACCCTAGCACCACCACCACCACCACCCTACTACCACCATCACCACCACCACTATCACCCTACTAGCACCACCACCACCACCACCCTACTGCACCATCACCACCACCACTATCACCCCTACCATCACCACCACCACTATCACCCCTACTGCCACCACTATCACCCCTACTACCACCATCACCACCACCACTATCACCCCTACTAGCACCATCACCACCACCACCCACTGACAGGTAGTAATAAACATCAATACTTAATAACAACATCCCCCACCTGCTCCGTTTATAAAGATCACTATGGTAACGTTCACTATATCGGGGGAAAGACGAAGAGATACAGAGAGAGAGAGACAGAGAAAAAGATACATGATTAATAATAATATATGTAATAATAATAATAATAATAATAATAATAATAATAGGTGTACTGTACTGTGTATGGACCACCGCCTCTCAGATTACTGCCCGTCAGAAAGTGTGTAAGTTTGTTATATAATGTATGTGTGTATAGGTCATGTGTAATAGTTTATGTAAGTATTTCTTGTCCATAATAACGTAAGTGTGTGTTGGTGTGTGTGTGTGTGTGTGTGTGCTTTGACTGACACAATTAACGTGTTTTAAACATGTCAAGGTCCTTTGTGTAGCATATAATGTAAACACTCTCTCTCTCTCTCTCTCTCTCTCTCTCTCTCTCTCTCTCTCTCTCTCTCTCTCTACTATTTAAGGGGTTGTAAGTTCACTATTACCTCGAAGTTTGTTTACAATTATTGCTGTGTCATAACTGAGGGATCGTGAATGTAATATTTCCCTGCTTTTAAGAAATATTACATTATAAAAAATACAAAGAATAGATATAGTGTTATAAGCAACATAAGAGTAATATTTCCATAGTTTTTAGTTACGAAATATTAATGATAAATACACATAATGGCTGCAAGACTTCTCAAGGGATCAGAAATATAATACTTCTAATATTTACTATAAAAAAAATAGCCCCTAGTGAATTATTACTCTATAAATTACATACAAAAATAAATAAATAATAAACCAAGGGATCATACGTATAATATTTGTGGTTATAGGTAAGAATTATTACACCAGAGATGACAGGAAGATCTTCACTAAGGGGTCATGAATATACACGTCCAGCGAGGGTTAAGTCACACTACTTAATGATGATGACAGTAATAGCTGGTGGTGATGTGTGGTTTGGTTGTGGTGAGGGTGATTGTTATTGTGAACCTTGGTGTAATGTGTTCCTCTCTCTCTCTCTCTCTCTCTCTCTCTCTCGATCTCTCTCTCTCTCTCTCTCTCTCTCTCTCTCTCTATCTCTCTCTCTCTCTCTCTCTCTCTCTCTCTCTCCTCTCTATCAAAGTGAGAGAGAGAGAGATGTGTAGATAGTAAGACGAAGAGAGACTATGTTTTGAGACAGAGAGACAGACAAAAGACAGACATTGACAACATGGAACACTGTCACGCAAAAGGATGCATAAATAATAGTTCTTATCTGACAGTAAAGAACCACACACACACACACACGCACACACACACACACACACACACACACACACACACACACACACACACACACACACAACAACTATTTATGGTGAAATACTTACATAAACTATTCCATATAACATACACACGCTTTTCATGAATAAGAAATACGCACATACACTATACAACACTACACATTATACAACACTACACACTATACAACACTAGGTACACAGTATAACACAACGCGTATACACACTTTTGTTGTATCAGATAAACATAAAAGTTTATTTTCGGACCCACGAGATTATATCCTACAAGACCCCACACGAAGATCTGGGTGTGTGATGATCCACTGTAAGGACGGGGCGCTGCCATCGTGTGGATACTGCACTCGCCTCCTGTCCCAAGGGTCACTGGTTCAATCCCAGGCACTTAGTACACCCAACTATAAAATGGTACCAAAGTTTACCGGCCATGCTGCTGCCTTGTGTATAAGGGCTTAGTATACGTGTACTGTATCCACACTGTCCCTAATGGGCAGGCGTGCCTATAGGACCCTCACCCTCACCCCCACCCCTCACCCCCCTCCCCCCACCCATCACCCCTCACCCCTCACCCCCCCACCCCTCACCCCTCACCCCTACCCCTCACCCCCACCCCCTCCCCCTACCCTCACCCCTCACCCCTCGCCCTCACCCCTACCCCTCACCCCCACCCCCTCCCCTCACCCCTCACCCCCCACCCCTCACCCCCAGCACACCTTGGTATCCTATTATTAGCTGTTGGATTTTTCTCTCTAATTATGTCTCCTTTGTTTTAGTCTATGTTATATAAGAAGGTTTTTTAAATAGGTTAATTGTAGGTGAGTATCTGTTCCCTCTTCCCCTGCCTTACCCTCCACCAACCCTGTCTCCTTACCCCTGCCCGCCGCCCACCGCCCACCCGCCCGCCCTCCCCGCCGCCCCACCCGTCCTGTCTCGCCTTACCTAAACTAGCCTTCCCCCTCCTAGTTAATGAAGACTAGGTTCGCCAGATTAATAAATAGTGAGAAATTAAACGTTGTTATTTATCGTTATTTTAGGAATTAATTTTAATCTGTGCTGTATAATAAGGTTTTAAAAGTTGGAGGTATTGGGAGAATTTGACCCCGCACTGCCGTCCCAACCCCGCCCTACCCCATCCCCTGCCTCCTTCCTCATCCCCGCCCACCCATCCCGCCTCCCTCATCCGCCCACCCCCATCCGCCTCGCCCCATCCCCTCCTCGCCCCATCCCCCTGTCCCACCCACCCATCCCCCTCGCTCCATCCCCCCACCCCATCCCCGCCCCCAACCATCCGCCCCACCCCATCCCCGCCTCGCTCCATCCCCGCCCCATCCTATCCGCCCACCATCCCGCCCCGCCCATGACGCCACACTGAAGAAACTAATGTGTGGTGTGGCCACGCTAATGTGGCCTTCCCCTCCTCCGATCCTCCTCCCCTCTCCCACACCCCTACCTCCCCTCTTTTCATCCCCTATCCCCCAGTAACCTACCTACGTGTTCCCCAGCCTCCTCACCACCGCCTCCCTACCTACGTGTCCTCCTTACCTGTTAAAACAACCCACACACACACACACAAATGTTTAATCAATGTAAACTTCTATGATAATTTGGTGAGTATCCATCCATCCATCCATCCATCCATCCATCCATCCATCCATCCATCCATCCATCCATCCATATATCCATATGTCTGGCTCTCTGTCTGTCTGTCTGTCTGTCTGTCCATGGATTAATTCCCGCAAAAATTCTTGCCACCTCACAAGTGCTTTTAGCTAGGAAATAATACACCAGAAAGAGAGAGAGAGAGAGAGAGAGAGAGAGAGAGAGAGAGAGAGAGTCATAAGTTTCACCCCCTGTTGGTAAGCTGGTCTGCTGTGTGCCATAATCCCTGTTATATATAGTAGCTTCGTGTTGGTAGGTCCTCAGTCATCCTTATAGCACTGCAGGAGAGCTGTCGGAGTCTGTGTTGACGATACGTGGGAAAAAATAGTGTTTATATATATCTATGTGTGTGTGTGTGTGTGTGTGAAATATGTTTATGTATATGTGAGAAGCAACATACACAAGCAATACCAGTCTACCATAAACATAGCCAAACACACACACACACACACACACACACACACCTCCCAATCTGACCTGACCGTACCCCCAAATTGACCTTGTTCCACATCACGCCTCTACTGATCCAGGGCAATTATCCAGCTAAATTTTGTCGTCGTCTTAAAAGTATTGACCGAACCGGGAAAAAAAAAGTCTATTTACTCGCTGGCAACTGCGTGCGTGATGTACGTTCACAAGTGCGGGAACTTAATCCTATCTTTGGAATCTTGGTGGATTTAGTGATTATCAGAGTGGATTTGTAGTTAGTGGTATATTATTGGTGTATAGAGTAGTTATCATTAGTAATTAAGGAGATTTTTATTTTTTAGAGGAGTTTCAGATTCACTTGTGTTTTGATGCATCTGAGTATTGGGATTTAAATAGTGTTTCATTTATAGTATTTACAGTATATTTGATTCATATACAGTGGAAACACATACGTACCTAAACACTCCCTTGTACATCTTGCCTGCACACACACACACACACACACACACACACACACACACACACACACACACACACACACACACACACACACACACACACACACACACACACACGCTCAACAATAACATTTTAGGTTCATTTGGGTATGACGTGTAGATGACGTCAAGGCACTTATTACGAAGACACAAACATATATACAAAATTACAAACACAAACAATAACATACATCCATACATACACATGCAAACACCCATACATAATATAGATACACATTCAAATACCTTCACATACACACACACTGTACATACATATTGACGCAATACACACATACATACACATTGATACACATTCACACATACCTACACATTAGCACACATACACACAAACACACTCATAAAAGTAGATGTATTCTCGTCACATTCGTAAAACAAAAAGTTTAATAATATTTGTTGTCTACCTCGTCACCATGACAACGTAGGCCGCCATATTACCAGTATATTAAAGATCTCTTATTTTAATAGGTCATTGACATCTAACAGCATTATAATTGGTCCAACAGGAAGGATGACGTCACTTTGTGTGGCTTACATGATTGGGTAAGACCGTGTTTATTACGTCACAACTGATTATATAATTGACGCAATTGATTTATTAATAGTAAAACGGTTTAATGTCCCCTTTAAGATTATGTCACCTCAGTTGACTGCGTTAAGTGACCGACGTTAGTTTTAGCAATGTCACAGTGATCTCCCTCCGTTGTATTGGCCAATGATGCCTACCCGAGCTACCTCATTGACGTCACAACCTTTGACTGTGCTGACTGGTCGACACTATAACAGTGACGACAGCGCGTTAGTCGACGTTGATTGGATGTCTGGGGGCTGTAAGGTAGTAACCGCTGACGTCAAGCGTGGCCAGGGCCAACAATCGACCCTGAACGAAATAGAACGTGGGAGTATATTTTTTTTATCGTGTCTAAAGAATTATAAGGTCAACCATGTCAAAACGATGACTCTTGTGTTCTGTACGACGTAGAAAATTATCCTTCTCTTTATGGTCACTTTTTGTGCTTGGTATTTATAATTTGAATATTTTCAGCTTGGAAAAAACTGAGGTTCTAATTAACGTAGAATTATGATACTTATGACTTTAGAAATATATTTTTGGCATGGTGAGTTTAAAAGTCTAGGTGAAAGGTTGCCGAGGATATGTTAAGCCATTGAGAGAGAGAGAGAGAGAGAGAGAGAGAGAGAGAGAGAGAGAGAGAGAGAGAGAGAGAGAGAGAGGAACATCTCAAAAATACTAACAAATTAAAACTCACAGCAACTGTTTATGACAATTAATCAACCATAAACTATAATTCCAATAAAATCTATAACGTGGAAGTATGCAGGAACTAATTCTCAAATACCCGTACCTTAATTACCATTACCCTACAGCCGAGTAAGGAAAGACGCATTAACTAAAACTAATTCCCAATGATAGATCTTGTCATATATCAAGTTACAAATTCTCAGATCATAAGTTAAAATTATCACTTAACAGAAGATATGAGAACGTATCCAAGTGATTTAATTAAGTTACAACATAAATAATAATTCTCAGAGGTTCATGTATTAAAAGTAGATACCCTTATTTTCCGTTCAAGTGATGACACCCGAAAGATCTTACGAGCGCTGTATCGAGCCGCCGCGAGGTAGTGAAACGCGGCGGGTGATTACCGTAGAGTTTATGAGCCGCCGCGAGGTGGTGAAACGCGGCGGGTGATTACCGTAGAGTTTATGAGCCGCCGCGAGGTAGTGAAACGTGGCGGGTGATTACCGTAGAGTTTATGAGCCGCCGCGAGGTAGTGAAACGCGGCGGGTGATTACCGTAGAGTTTATGAGCCGCCGCGAGGTAGTGAAACGCGGCGGGTGATTACCGTAGAGTTTATGAGCCGCCGCGAGGTAGTGAAACGTGGAGGGTGATTACCGTAGAGTTTATGAGCCGCCGCGAGGTAGTGAAACGCGGCGGGTGATTACCGTAGAGTTTATGAGCCGCAGCGAGGTAGTGAAACGCGGCGGGTGATTACCGTAGAGTTTATTAACCTGCGTATCTTGTATTGTCTCTCTCTCATTCCTCCGTTTATTCTTTCTTTGTTTTATTCCATTTTCTCAGTGTTTAAGTCGGGTTTTTATTATTTTTCTGTACTTTATATTCTTTGTAATTTTGTTTTGTAATGTTTTATCTGTTTTGTTGACTATATAACCGTTTGTTTTCAATATTCTCCTATTTTCTGCAATTAATTTATTTATATTTCTCTCTTATTTGTGTATTTACCTCCATTCCTCTTTTATTTCAACGCTTTAATATATTTTTAATCTTTGTTTTCTCTCAATTTCACTGTATTTTTCTGTGATTTTTCTCTATTTTATTTTCGTCTTGTCTTCGTTAGTTTTCTTTCTATTTTACTATTCGTTTCTCTTTCTTCTTTCGTTCGCTTAATTATTCCCGTGTCTTTATATACAGTGTATCGTTCTATCGCATTGGATCATATTACACAAGTGGTTAAGTCATCGTATTCAAAGGGTTAAGTCATCATACTCAAAGGGTTAAGTCATCGTACTCAACGGGTTAAGTCATCGTACTCAAGGGGTTAAGTCATCGTACTCAAGGGGTTAAGTCATCATACTCAACGGGTTAAGTCATCATACTCAACGGGTTAAGTCATCATACTCAAAGGGTTAAGTCAATGTACTAAAGTGGTTATGTCATCGTACTCAAGGGGTTAAGTCATCGTACTCAAGGGGTTAAGTCATCATACTCAAAGGGTTAAGTCACTGTACTAAAGTGGTTATGTCATCGTACTCAAAGGGTTAAGTCAATGTACTAAAGTGGTTATGTCATCGTACTCAAGGGGTTAAGTCATCGTACTCAAGGGGTTAAGTCATCATACTCAACGGGTTAAGTCGTCGTACTCAAGGGGTTAAGTCAATGTACTAAAGTGGTTATGTCATCGTACTCAAGGGGTTAAGTCATCATACTCAACGGGTTAAGTCATCATACTCAACGGGTTAAGTCATCATACTCAAAGGGTTAAGTCAATGTACTAAAGTGGTTATGTCATCGTACTCAAGGGGTTAAGTCATCGTACTCAAGGGGTTAAGTCATCATACTCAAAGGGTTAAGTCACTGTACTAAAGTGGTTATGTCATCGTACTCAAAGGGTTAAGTCAATGTACTAAAGTGGTTATGTCATCGTACTCAAGGGGTTAAGTCATCATACTCAACGGGTTAAGTCGTCGTACTCAAGGGGTTAAGTCATCATACTCAAAGGGTTAAGTCATCATACTCAAAGGGTTAAGTCACTGTACTAAAGTGGTTATGTCATCGCACTCAAGGGGTTAAATAATCATACTCAAGGGATTGATTAACCATACTCAAGCTATAACAAGACTTTAATCGATAGAGCAATTCATTATACTCAAGTTAACATTGTACTGAAGAGGATAGGAATGGCAGTCTATTCGCCGTATTGCAGTATCATGCAGCCATATTTCAGCACTTAATGACCAAAGTGATGGATGCTTGTCGTATTTGAGGGCTGTTTATTTCATTTTATCAAGCGAATATTAACGTAGGCAATAAACTAGTTCTCCGTCGCCTTTGTAGTATCTGAACCTGAGATACTTATAGAAAAAACAAAATAGCATCGACATTTGCCCCTGATGCTCACTGCGATAAACACTGACTGACTATTTTTAGACTGACTGATTGACTTACTGCCCAACTTACGTGACCCTCGTTAGTGTAAGTTAAAAACAACGACTAAAATAACATCAAATTGCTCTGAAGTTGACGTAATTACAAGCTATAAATATTTAAGGAGTTGGGGTGGGAGTGTGTGGAGGGGTCAGTTACCTGCTTCAACACTCGCCCTTCCAACTCCATTTAGTTATCGTGTTCTTCGTGTTCATGCCTCTTGTATATGAATATTTATCTCCTTATCTATTTAGGGCGATAATTGGTGTTAATTGTTCACTGTTTCAGGACTTTTCTCTCTGTATTACAAGATGAGCGGAGTCAAGATTTATTACACACACACTTTATCCTTCCACCCGCTGTCCTACTGCTGTGACAGATGAGTATTGCTGTCACACACCTGCCTAAACACCCCCCACCCCCCCAGCATGGTCAACACTTGTACTAGACGCTAGCTAGCAGCTGATGTGACAGCTGCCTGGTGTGACATCTGACTGGTGTGACCATTACCTGATATGACAGCTACCTGTGGTGACAACTACCTAGTATGACAGCTACCTAGAATGACCGCTACCTGGTATGACAGCTACCTGTGGTGACAGCTACCTAGTATGACAGCTACCTAGAATGACCGTTACATGGTATGACAGCTACCTGTGGTGACAGCTACCTAGTATGACAGCGAACTAGTATGACAGTTGCATGGTATGCTTGCTACCTTGTGTGACCGTTAACTGGTATGACAGCTACCTGGTATGACAGCTACCTAGTATGACAGTTGCCTGGTATGACAGCTACCTGGTATGCCAGTTACCTAGTGTGACCGTTACCTGGTATAACAGCTACCTGTGGTAACAGCTACCTGGTATGACAGCTACCTAGTGTGACAGTTGCCTGGTATGGCAGCTACCTGGTATGCCAGTTACCTAGTGTGACCGTTACCTGGTATAACAGCTACCTGTGGTAACAGCTACCTGGTATGACAGCTACCTGGTATGCCAGTTACCTAGTGTGACCGTTACCTGGTATAACAGCTACCTGTGGTAACAGCTACCTGGTATGACAGCTACCTAGTGTGACAGTTGCCTGGTATGGCAGCTACCTGTGGTGACAGCTACCTGATGTGACAGCTGCCTGGTATGACAGCTGCCTGTAGTGTCAGTTACCTGGTGTGACAGCTGCCTGGTATGACAGCTACCTGTTGTGACTGGCTACCTAGTATGACAGCTAACTAGGATGACAGCTACCTAGTATGACAGCTACCTAGAATGACCGTTACCTGATAACAGCTACCTGTAGTGACAGCCTGGTATGCGGCTGCCTAATTATGACAGCTGTCTGGTATGACATCACCACATAGTATGACGGTTGCGCAGTATGACAACTTCTCTGGTAACAGCTACCTGATGTAACAGCTGCCTGGTATGACAGTTACCTGGTGTGACGCTACCTGCCTGTAACAGCTACCTGGTGTATAACACCTTCGTGGTGTGACAGCTGCCTGGTATGACAGCTGCCTGTAGTGTCTGGTATGACAGCTCCCTAGTGTGACACTTGCCTGGTATGACAACTACTCTGGTAACAGCTACCTGATGTGACAGCTGCCTGGTATGACAGCTGCCTGTAGTGTCAGCTACCTGGTGTGACAGCTGCCTGGTATGACAGCTACCTGATGTAACAGCTGCCTGGTATGACAGTTACCTGGTGTGACAGCTACCTGGTGTAACACCTTCGTGGTGTAACAGCTACCTAGTGTGAAAGTTGCCTGGTATGACAACTACTCCGGTGACAGCTACCTAGTGTGACAGCTGCCTGGTATGACAGTTACCTGGTGTAAGAGCTACCTGGTGTAACACCTTCCTGGTGTAACAGCTACCTAGTGTAACAGTTGCCTGGTATGACAACTACTCTGGTGACAGCTACCTGATGTGACAGCTGTCTGGTATGACAGTTACCTAGTGTGACAGCTACCTGGTGTAACAGCTACCTGGTGTAACAGCTACCTGGTATGACACCTACCTGGTGTAACACCTTCCTGGTGTAACAGCTACCTGGTGTAACAGCTACCTGGTGTAACAGCTACCTGGTGTAACAGCTACCTGGTATGACACCTACCTGGTGTAACACCTTCCTGGTGTAACAGCTACCTGGTGCAACAGACCTCCTGGTGTAACAGCTACCTGGTGCGACACACCCACTGGTGTAACAGCTACCTGGTGTGACAGCTACCTGCGTAACAGCTACATGGTGCAACACCTCTGGTGTAACAGCTACCTGGTGTGACACCTACCTGGTGTAACAAGTACCTGGTGTAACACCTTCTGGTGTAAAAGCTACCTGGTGACAGTTTATTCAGTGTGACAGCTGCCTGGTATGACAGCTACCTGTTGTGACAACTACCTGGTGTGACAGCTGCCTGGTATGACAGCTCCCTAGTGTGACACTTGCCTGGTATGACAACTACTCTGGTAACAGCTGATGTGTAACAGCTACCTGGTGTGACACCTTCCTGGTGTAACAGCTACCTGGTGTGACAGCTACCTGGTGTAACAGCTACCTGGTGTAACACCTTCCTGGTGTAACAGCTACCTGGTGTGACAGCTACCTGGTTTAACAGCTACCTGGTGTGACAGCTACCTGGTGTAACAGCTACCTGGTGTAACAGCTACCTGGTGTAACAGCTACCTGGTGTAACACCTTCCTGGTGTAACAGCTACATGGTGTAACAACTACCTGGTGTATCACCATCCTGGTGTAAAGGCTACCTGGTGTGACGCCTACCTGGTGTAACAGTTACCGGGTGTGATAACATCAAGTCTTGTGTGGTAAAGTAAGTTATCATCAAATCTTGTTTGGTTATCATGACGTGATCACTTGTAGTCATCACGTCAGCCACTCCGGTCATCTGTTATTAAACGCTGGACGAACTCAAGGCGTGTGTATGAGAGAGAGAGAGAGAGTACTTCCATAGTCCACTAACATGAGTTCTCGCCCGTCTAATAAGTACCATCTCACCATGACTAATTGGTACAGGGTGTGTGTGTGTGTGTGTCAATCAATATTCAATATAATTAAGTGATCACCGTTTCTTATTAGATATTATTGTTCGGAATTAGTTAGACTCTCTCTCTCTCTCTCTCTCTCTCTCTCTCTCTCTCTCTCTCAAGACTATCATAATTTCAACTCAAAATAATATGTAAATGTTGTTAAAAAATGTGTATGAAAATCATTCCTCGTTTAATAAAGTCCTGTAATAGAGTATAACATATGGCTACTGTTTTGGGGGTTATAATGCTGTTTTGGGGGCTATAATGCTGTTTGGGGGCTATATCACTGCTTTGGGGAGGGCTATATCACTGTTTTGGGGGCTATATCACTGTTTTGGCGGCTATATCACTGTTTTGGGGGCTATATCACTGTTTTTCGGGATATAACACTGTTTTGGCGGCTATATCACTGTTTTGGGGGCTATAATATTGTTTTTCAGGCTATAACACTGTTTTGGCGGCTATATCACTGTTTTGGGGGCTATAATATTGTTTTTCAGGCTATAACACTGTTTTGGGGTCTATATCACTGCTTTGGGGGCTATTTCACTGTTTTGGGAGGGCTATATCGCTGTTTTGGGGCTATAATACTGTTTTGGCGGCTATATCACTGTTTTGGGAGGGCTAAAATACTATTTTGGGGGCTATATCACTGTTTTGGGGGCTATATCACTTTTTTCGGGTCTATTTCACTATTTGGGGGGCTATGTTACTGTTTTCGGCGCTCTTATACTGTTTTGCGAGCTATAATACTGTTTTTAGCGATATAACATGAACTAAAATATCCTTTCTGAGTAATATCATCTCTTTTGGCGACGGTCCATCCTATTTCACGAACCTTAACGTATTTGCGGCCTTTGAGAACATTTTCCACGTAGCTGAATTGTATGTCACAGAGGGTCACTTAATCTACAACATGTTCAGTAAAAATGGCGCCAATGTTACACTAAGACTGTAAACGGAAATATTAAAAGACTGGTTTAATTACTACTCAAAATGGTGTCCATAAAGGATTCGTATTCGTATTTCTCATAAATGAAGGTTAAATAATGTATCCCTCTCTTATTTTAATTACGACACAAAACACGATGATTAAAATGGAGGTCTAATTTACCCTGAGACTGTACTGTACCCAGATACATTGCCTTAGAGCCACAGTGAAGGCAAAACATGAACGTCAGATGATTTCACAGTTTGGGAAGATAGTTTTAAGGTCAATAAATATATTTTTTTTCTCGACGGTAACGCATCTAACTTTTTCGCTTAACTTATAACACAAAGATAACAGTCAAAATGGGAACGAAATCGCACTGTGACTGTACCGTATTAAGCCATGGCAGAGTGATTGTCAACCAAAATGGAAAAGAAAATCACCCTGAGACTGTACCAACACCAAATACACTGTGTTACTGATTTTAATTCAGTGGTAAATCTCGTGTAGTGAACTTTAAGAATTCTATCCCAGTTATTTTTCAACTGATTTGCTTGATATATTATCGTATGCGTTGTTAACAGTATGTGCTCCAGGATTTAGACGATCTCCCGGTGAAAGAATTATTATTTTCACGTTAAGCTAGCCAAGGGTGTCTTACCTCGTGGTGTAATGGGTGACGTGCGGGTTAAGGCAGCGCTGGCGGGTGACTGGTGGGTGAAACGATGGACTGTCAGGTTGCCAGGCGGCCACCAACTGTTGACTGTTTACCTGGTCGTCAAGGAAACGCGCCCCGGTCTGCCCTACTCCCCAACATCACCGCCACTCACCCATAACCCTTCCTGGCTATATATTAATTGTGATCATATCTCATAGTGATAATGGCCCTCGCTTATATAATACTGAACACGAAATATTTTCATCACTGCAAGTCTAAAAGCTCTTGATTACCTGATATGTAACTAAGGAAACGAAAAAATATTCATGTTATATACGACTATCATATATTTCTACTATAAAGACTGACTTATCGTCCATTATGAGAATTAAGAGAAAATAAATAATTTTATTAACAGTATTTTCACAGCACTTTACATGGATAACTGACTCTCGGGACGATACATCAATAAGTGTACTGCCTGTCATGCTCATGTGGTAGTGTCCCTCAGTCTTAAATTATATAAATAGTCTTAGTTTTATACATTATCTCATGACAGATAAACATTATTTATACTTATCCATTAAATTAATTTGTAGATTTATATCTTTTACTCATTGATATATGCAGTTAAAGGATATTGTCTGTCAACAAATTAACATTAAGAGGATTATTTTGTTTCATAATTTTTCTTCATACAAATTAATGTTTCGTTTGCCTAAAGTGATACACAACTCTTGTACTTGTTGCTAACGTCATTTTTTTTATAAAACTTCAGATAATAAGTGTATGATATATATATATATATATATATATATATATATATATATATATATATATATATATATATATATATATTCATGTAAATCCACAATGAAAACGTGGATAAGATAAATCTTGATAAAATCACACGGGAAAATGGAAACAACGGAGCACCTTAGCTTTCGTCTTTATTCAAGACATCTTCAGAGGCAACTGGATTACATGGACAGAGAGAGGCTTAAATATGTAACATATTATCATATTATTAAATTTATTTGTCAGTGGCCCAAGGTTAAAAATGCTTTGAAAACCTTTGATCTAGATGTATGATAGTTCTTTTGTGGGTCCCTTTTTCTGACCTGACCTGGCTAGTCACGTCACCACCCTTCTCTTAAGCTCCTCTACGTGTGTGTTGGTGTGGGGATTAGTGGATGTCATCATTTTGACCTGACCTCATGTTTTTAGGTCACCCTGTATATTTAAGCCTCTCTCTGTCCATGTAATCCAGTTGCCTCTGAAGATGTCTTGAATAAAGACGAAAGCTAAGGTACTCCGTTGTTTCCATTTTCCCGTGTGATTTTATATATATATATATATATATATATATATATATATATATATATATATATATATATATATATATATATACATATATATATATATATATATATTAGATTATTACTGCCTGTAGTTCCATATATCCAAAAAAATACTGATATGTTTTTGTTATGGAAATTATCAAGAGGAGGAGAGGTAGGTGGGTGGTGGTAACACTGGCGCTCCTCCACGGCGGCGGGTCAACCGAGTTTGTTGTGTTTTCTACGTGCAGTTATTGTCAGGCAGATTATATCATTAAACTCTCCACATACAACATAAAACTCCTAAATAAACAACATAATTATAATGGATAGATAGAGAGACAGGTGTTAAATGATACGTGGTATAATGAAGCCACGTAATTCACCAAACTACCACAGTAATTATTTAGTTTCGTCAAGGTAACTTGTTTATCTACCGTCAACTGTTGCCAGTTTTACTGTTTGAGTTATCGACAACGCTGAGTATACATAATGACGTCATGAACATCTTTTATTTGCCATTAATACTAAACAAAACAAAGTATGAAAACTGTTTTAATACATTGTGTATAAGTTATGATCCTTTAGTATTAAATTCCGTGACAAAAATAGACATTTGATTGTAGTCTATGATAACAACGGGTAATATTGATCTATATTAACTAATCAATAACTGGATGAATAAGTATTACTTTATAATACAAGATATAACAGTTAATACCAAGTTACAATGCCATAATTCACTACATAACTTAAAACAAAAGCGCAAGTAACAAGAAAAATACACAAAACACCTACTGCGAAAATTATGATTCAATTTCATTTTCTTTTTCATTTATTGTAATTAAAACTCATATTTAGCGTGTGTGCGAAGAAGTACACACGCTAAATCATTGTGACCTACACTTAAGTCATATACACAGAGAAATAAAATCACGCAAACTTAGACACACACACACACACACACACGAACATGCATATGAAAAGACACGCGCAGTTACTCTCTCTCTCTCTCTCTCTCTCTCTCTCTCTCTCTTATCGTCGCAGTAAGAAGGTCATTATTCCTGATAGTTTGGTCTAGGGCTATTTGAGGCTCAGTTCTCTTCCACTGCTTGAGCTGTTAGACTGTTCCATAGGTCTACCAGCCTCTGTGTGAAGGAGAATATATCCCTATTATTCATCCTGCATAACATCTCGGCGAGCTTGAAGTTGTGTCCCCTCGTGTTGGTGGAGCTTGACTTGACGAAAAGTTTCCTAGGTTCACATTTTCCATCTGTCTCAGGATTTTGAATGTTTCTATGAGATCCGCCCTAGTGTGTCATCTGAAGTGTTAATAGTCCTAAGGCCCCTCAGTCTAGCTAGATACTCGAGATTATGAGGTTCAGGAATTACTTAGTCACTATGTTTCGCCATTTCTAGGGATGTCAGCATAAATAACGGTGATTCTTAAGCGGTTTTTCTTATCAAATTGTTGACTAACGAATGAGACAAAGGAGCTGTGGTTCTTAGTCGTTTATATTATCTCTCTTCAGATCTCAGGTTTCTTTCTGGGTGGAATTTAAACCTCAAGAATTGGAGTAAATGGTTGTGGAGAGTGATGAAAGGTGTGTGTAGAGAATATAACAACAATTACAAACACTCCACACAACTTCCCAACATCTCTAACTAATATACACAATATACAAAGAGACTAGTAGGTTATAATCTTCCCCCTTAATAGACATACGAGAACTAACTCATTTAAGCTATGAAACGAAGGTAGATTCCTAAAGATTCCTGGCTGATAATGTGAGAGTGCATCTGTCTCACTCACGCTGATACATTAAGTTGTCTCATTAAAGTCATGAATGTTATAATTTTCAGCCTATTTTAATCTACAGTACAGAGGTGTATTCCTAAAAGCACGTGCGTTATAATCTTCTCCTTTATGAAATTGCGAAAACAGTAAATTGTCGAGAACGAGCCTAAGTTAGATTTTAGAGGAGAGGTTTGTTGATAAACTTGAAAGTTTATCTTTTTATGATAGGATAATTCTGTGTCTGTTGCTGCATTTGGACACTAACGCTTTTGGTGTAATTTAGATATTGCTCATTCTTCTGTTATGTGTCTATGTTCCTGTTCTTTGTGGTATACTCAGATTTTTTTCGTTCTTGTGTTAGTAATTATCATTACGATCTCTTATGCTGATGCTGTCGGACACAAAAAAATGTTCAATGGCTGCTGCACTAATAGACATTTTTCAAAATAGGTACACAACCACCTTACCAGCGGGTGGTTTAAAATTTAATACATGGTTGCCATCTCACAGGTCATTTCTCAACTAAATATACATCTCCAGGTGGTACTTATGCAGATTCTGACCAGGATAAAGCTAAGGCATTGAACAGCTTCTTTTCCTCGGTGTTCACAAGAGAGGGTGCAATTAACCTTCCTGCGTTTGGGGACAGACGGTTCGACACAGCACTGACCCACATTGTATTCACAGAAGAGGGTATTAGAAATAAACTGTCCAGGCTAAATGTCCATAAGAGTCCCGGCCCTGACATGGTGCATCCCAGAGTGCTAAGAGAGTTGTGCAACGAGCTTGCCGAGCCCCTGAAGATCCTGTTTTGTAAATGCCTGGATGAACAAATGGTCCTCAGTGAATGGAAAGTGGCTTATGTGAGTCCTATCTTCAAGAAGAGCGATCATCACTCCACGAACAACTATAGTCCAGTGAGCCTGACCAGCATAATATGTAAAGTACTTGAGAGTGTTATCAGAGATGCCGCAACGGAACATCTACTACGAAACAACCTTGTAAAGGATTGCCAACACGGTTTTATGCCGGGGCGCTCCTGCTTAACACAATTGCTCAAGGTATTGGATATTTGGACCCATATTCTGGAACGGGGTGGTAATATCGACAATATTGACCTAGATTTTGCCAAGGCTTTCGACAGTGTACCCCACGAAAGGCTGAAAATCAAACTGGAAGGGTACGGAATTCGGGGAAATGTCCTAGCGTGGATAGAAGACTTTCTACATGACCGCAAGCAGTGTGTGGTGATTCATGGCATGAAATCATCACTCGTACCTGTCACAAGAGGGGTACCACAGGGCAGTGTATGAGGGCTTGAGCTGCCACCATTTATGAGGGCTGCTACTGCCACCCTTCATGAGGGCCTGTGTGCCAGTAACAATTCCTTTTACTTTTATATATCACCATTGGTAGCGTGACGATAGGAGGCTCGTGGGTAGGTGTAATGATAGTATCAAGCAATAGGGAAGAAATAACGGTAAATACTGTAGGTAAATAATATACACAATTATACAAATACAAAGTTTATTTAAACATGAATATGAAATTAGAAGAAAGAATTGGTTTGTACTAACAGACGAAATCTATTACTAGGCCCTCAGGCTCAACATACTCACACCATTACTGGGTGGACATATTCAATACCCTTCCAACCCTACTGGGGTGGACATACTCAATAACACAACTATGATAGTCACTTAGCACCATAAATACTAGGGCAACTGCCACTACAACACTCAGTCGTCAGGAGTGATACTCAAGCAACAGCCATGGGGTCCAGCCACCATGGAGTACTATCCGACGAACTCTGGAGATCCCAGTGGGTTAATTCCACCACACAAATATAGCCCTACTGAGGTAGACATTCATCCACCAATGATGGGGGCTGGTAGTGGTGTGTGGCTTGGTGGTCCCGGGTCACCTCGTGGACCGAGCGTTAGGGCCAGACGAGCCAGCTATGGGGGCTATAGGTGGTCTGAAGTGTCTGACGGCCGGGTCTCACGAAGGTAACTGATCCTACTGGACCTCGGACATGTCCCCAGACATAGTGGATACAACATCCACCCTACAGACACGGCCTAGGCTGCGTTAGGGACCTGTATGGATGAAGGGACGGGCACTTACTAACCGGTGACAACAACAACACGTTTCAGGGGACGTTAAAGACGTAAATATGACTTTACTCAGAGCATATCAACTACGTTACTGTAACACTTGCACAATCAACTATTAATTGGGTCAAATCACTTAAAGAAGGGCAAATTACAACACAGCGTGGAATGGCATACCTGTATGGATGAAGGGACGGGCACTTACTAACGGTTAAAATGCCCGCGGCGCCCTCACTCAAACTAGGCCAGGGAGTCCAGCTACTCCTATTCCAATGAATTAATTTACGGTACCCTCTGACGTTGAAATTGAGACTATGAACTCCTTTTCATTCTCTACTATTATCTTCACTAACAATGCTCTGACTCAGCTATCGAAAGCAAAATTAAATTGATTACAAAGGAATGGATGGCAACAGGTCCCAGCATACAGCGTCTGCTCCCATAGACAAAGGCGGGGGAAACAGAGAAAACGGGGGACGTTTCCACTGGGGGACTCGGAAGGTTTTGTGGACGTTTGAGCGTAATATGAATCCTTAAGGTTTTCAGGTTAGCTCTTATCATGACCATTACAAAGCTTCCTCCTTCCCCAAGATTCATCATTATGCGGTAACGTTCAGAAAACACGTAAGTAGTGACATACATATTAAATCATTAATATAAAGTATAAATCCTCATACAAAACATTGCACAAATTATATCAATAAAACTAGAAAAATAATTCCCTACCGGTGGTCAGGATTAGGTACAAGAAATGGAAATCTGTTAACATACAATTAGAATGTGACACACCTTCATAAAAAATATATTGGGATACATATTACAAAATAGCACCAAAAATAATAGCACATGGGGTTAGGTACATCATGTCATAATAATACTGAATGGCGGTAAATACATCATATCATATAATAATAAATGGTGTTACATACATCATATCATATAATAATAAATGGGGTCAAGTACATCATCATAGAATAATAATGATTTGAGTTAGATACCTCATATCCAATAATAATAATAATAAATGGTGTTACATGTTACAAAATACACCCTCACATCGGTAGATAAAATGCACACTCAAAATTTCCTTACAGAACTCAAATTTCAATGTTCATAGATTATGAAAGTTTCTTTTACGCGATTGGTCAAATGCTGACAGGACACACTGAGATTTAACACAGATTTCTCAAGCTAGGACATAGACGAACGGACCCCATCAAGTCAAAGGAATGATTTGTTGCCCTTAATCTAAAGAGTTATGTCGCACTCGCGAGAGGCAGCACCCTTCAAGGGACTCCGAACGAGCGGGTATTCCCAAGAATTCAATGCTAACGAAACGGTCCTCATGAGAACACCACCAAACCAAAACTGTCTGTACTTATGGCATTTGCCATGTAGAAGTAATAGCACCATATTTATATGCCCGAATACTCCCTGAAAGTCACGAACTCTACACCTATATACCAACAACACCCAGCCTACGTAGGACTTACCAACCAGAACTTGAGAACTCACCACTGGTATCTTTACTCATACTAGTAACAGATACCCTTCAGATGATTGCATAACTGCCAATACATCTTCCAATCTCTGTCTTTACTGCAAATTGACCCTTCCTCTGCAAAATACTTTTAACCCCCCAAAAAAAAAATCCTCCATTTTTTTTTTCTTCTTCAATTACCAAAAGTTACCTACAACAGATTGTGCACTTCACTACCCATCAACAACCAAGGAGGTTCACTTACAAAGCCCACTGTTTCTTAAAGATCCAGTCTAACCACTGGTTTTCTCCTCCTTTACCCATGGCTTTAGCGAGTTTAGCCAGAAGTGCTTGGACTTTTGTTGCTAAATCAACAGCGGCTTTGGCCGTCATGGTCCCCTTATTTGCGTTAGCATCTGCCATTGTGTTACAACAAATCAATACTACAGGTATACCCCACTGTAAATACAATACACGCACAGTGCTCACTCAAGACCCAAGGACTGGTACTGATTTTCTGCAATACGACTAACACTCCATGCATCAACTATTCAAACTACTGTTCAGATTATTAATCTCCCCAAAGATACTATTATGGCATCAAAAATTCACTTAGACACTTTGCCATTCACAGACTCAGTATGGTGCAACACTGCGTGAACACTTCACGAATTTCCGTACTCACAATTCTGGGTCCATACACTTGTATAACATTTTCCATATACCGTATCACCATAAGGTCCTCACATATATAATACTGTATTCTGAAAGTATACTGGCATTAGAGTTCACATAACATACGTTACACAAAATAATGACCCGTTAGCACCTGGTTAAAATAACTTTAAAATTATAGCGTATACATAGGAATATTAATAGTAGGAACTGTAAAATGCCCCGAGATATTAAGTAAATGGAATATATATCCTACCTAACACATAACTAAAGAATATTACAAATGCAGAATTAGCATCCACTTAACCTTTGCATATAGTGCAATGCTTCTGTTAGCACTCAGAATTAAAACACTGGGCACTCCCACGATGGAACATTTCACAACTAGTGCCACGGCCCAAACATGTATTCACTGTCTGTAAGTAATACTGAGTTAACAACAGAAAAAAAATTTGGGCAGATTGTTACATATCAAAATTCTTCCACTATTAATGAACCTTATTCACACTCTACAAGTTATTGTTGCAGGTTTCCTTTTACTTTAAACAAGACTTTTTCTAACCTAACTCCAAGGTATTTCTTTGAACTTATTTCACTCTCTCTGCAAACCACCACAAAAAGCTGTACCTCGGAAAAATATGGGACAAAATCATTAGCAATCTGAAATACTCATTAGTTACAGTGGAATGGTTATTAAATACCCGTACAGAGAAATGGTTATAACTCAGTTAAACTACAGTATCACAGTCATTCCTCCCAACTCGATACTATGTTCATTACATCACCATAGCTGCCACCATTTATGAGGGCTTGAGCTGCCACCATTTATGAGGGCTTGAGCTGCCACCATTTATGAGGGCTGCTACTGCCACCCTTCATGAGGGCCTGTGTGCCAGTAACAATTCCTTTTACTTTTATATATCACCATTGGTAGCGTGACGATAGGAGGCTCGTGGGTAGGTGTAATGATAGTATCAAGCAATAGGGAAGAAATAACGGTAAATACTGTAGGTAAATAATATACACAATTATACAAATACAAAGTTTATTTAAACATGAATATGAAATTAGAAGAAAGAATTGGTTTGTACTAACAGACGAAATCTATTACTAGGCCCTCAGGCTCAACATACTCACACCATTACTGGGTGGACATATTCAATACCTTTCCAACCCTACGGGGTGGACATACTCAATAACACAACTATGATAGTCACTTAGCACCATAAATACTAGGCAACTGCCACTACAACACTCAGTCGTCAGGAGTGATACTCAAGCAACAGCCATGGGGTCCAGCCACCATGGAGTACTATCCGACGAACTCTGGAGATCCCAGTGGGTTAATTCCACCACACAAATATAGCCCTACTGAGGTAGACATTCATCCACCAATGATGGGGGCTGGTAGTGGTGTGTGGCTTGGTGGTCCAGGGTCACCTCGTGGACCGAGCGTTAGGGCCAGACGAGCCAGCTATGGGGGCTATAGGTGGTCTGAAGTGTCTGACGGCCGGGTCTCACGAAGGTAACTGATCCTACTGGACCTCGGACATGTCCCCAGACATAGTGGATACAACATCCACCCTACAGACACGGCCTAGGCTGCGTTAGGGACCTGTATGGATGAAGGGACGGGCACTTACTAACTGGTGACAACAACAACACGTTTCAGGGGACGTTAAAGACGTAAATATGACTTTACTCAGAGCATATCAACTACGTTACTGTAACACTTGCACAATCAACTATTAATTGGGTCAAATCACTTAAAGAAGGGCAAATTACAACACAGCGTGGAATGGCATACCTGTATGGATGAAGGGACGGGCACTTACTAACGGTTAAAATGCCCGCGGCGCCCTCACTCAAACTAGGCCAGGGAGTCCAGCTACTCCTATTCCAATGAATTAATTTACGGTACCCTCTGACGTTGAAATTGAGACTATGAACTCCTTTTCATTCTCTACTATTATCTTCACTAACAATGCTCTGACTCAGCTATCGAAAGCAAAATTAAATTGATTACAAAGGAATGGATGGCAACAGGTCCCAGCATACAGCGTCTGCTCCCATAGACAAAGGCGGGGGAAACAGAGAAAACGGGGGACGTTTCCACTGGGGACTCGGAAGGTTTTGTGGACGTTTGAGCGTAATATGAATCCTTAAGGTTTTCAGGTTAGCTCCGACTGTTGTTTGTTTGTTTCATAAATGACATACCTGACGTTGTACACTCCTCCATACAAATGTTTGCCGATGACGCCAAGTTATTTCGGGAAATCAAGAACCAAGTGAACTGTGAAGAGCTGCAGAAGCTGCAGAAGGACCTCTGTGGGCTCCAAGAATGGTCGAAGAAATGGCTGCTGAGATTCAATGTCACGAAGTGTAAGAGGATGCACCTGGGACGTACCAACGGTAAGGAGGCGTATCATATGTCCCAACGGGATGAAGAAAATGTACTAGTTGAGACTAAATGTGAGAAGGACGTAGGTGTGTATGTTGACAATGAGCTGAAGTTCTCGGGCCATTGCGAGAAGGAGGTAAATCAGGCAAATAAATAATTGGGTCTTATAAGAAGGTCGTTCAGATATCTAGACGGTCCGTCCCTCGTAACGATCTTCAAGAGTAAAGTGCTTCCCCATCTGTCACCCCGTCTGGTCCCCGAAATATGCTAGGGACTGTCAGCTGGTTGAAAATGTTCAAAGGAGGGCCACCAGACTGGTGCCTGCACTTCGGCACCTCAGCTACCCTGAGAGATTGGAGCGCCTGAACTTGCCTAGCTTATACTACAGACGGGCAAGGGAGGACCTAGTTGAGGTGTATAAGCATCTCAGGGGGCACTACTCCGTCGAATGTCCATACCTGAGCCCCACATAACACAGCTCAAGATTGAAGAAGCCGCAAGTCCATAAACTGTGAGGGAAAACTTTTTCGAGTGAGGGTTGTGAACTCTTGGAACAATCTCCAGAAAGTGTTGTGGACGGCACCGAGTGTGAGCTCTTCTCAAGAGAAGACTTGACCAACACTGAGCGGGTTCAGGTACATTCAGGAGCCGGTGCATGCCCAGTACTTGCCAACAGTGCGTAACAGAGACGTGACCTATCGCCCAAGCGGGTAACGAGCTGATCAGTGGTGAAGAGGATAAAAAAAAAAAGGTCCTCAAATTCCTCCCTACTGCTCTCACTCTTCGTGGAATTTTCATTATTTTCCTTTATGTCAAGGCTCTTTTATTCTATGCAATCTCTCATATAATATTATGTACTCTCTGTGTTCTTACATTAGTACAGTTAACAAGATATCCTCATTAATCTAAATTTTCGGAAGTTTAACAGAAGGCTGCCGAGATGTTAAATTGTACTCCTGTTAAAGGGTGTTGTAGTGGCAGAAAATATGAGTGTCTCTCTTCTGTGGAAATTATATACATTTTTGTGTCTCTTAATATATTTTTTCTTAGTTTTAACCATTTGAATTTCTTTAATGTAACGTGATTAACATTTATTATTGTATACAGAAAAACATTAATCATAATAAAACTGTTACCTATAATATATTCCATTTTCTCTTGATTTCCTCAAAGAAAATAAAGTTTAAGGGCCATTTTAAGTAAATTTTAATAGAGAACTTTTAAAGATTGCTTATCAACAAGATTTAAGTAACGGAGTTTAAAGATTTTGTTTGATTGAAATAAGTTAGAAAAGTATGTTGAAATAATACAGTTTAAATTAAGAAAAATAAAACTTGAACTTGATTATTCCGAAGATGAAAATAACGAACTTTAAAAAGAATAATACTTTGCTTAAATATATAAATTCATTTACTTAGTTCACAGTAAGGCCTTCACATGACTTAATTAAATACCGTAATTTGGCAGGTTGATGTGACGCCGAGGTTCTTTAGGGTAGAGCAAAGTAATTAAAGAAAAACATACATGCTCCTTAATCAACTGTCCTTGAAAAGAAAAGTAACATATATTAAACATTAGTATTGATTTAAATGTTTTTAATAATTACCTTAATAATTTTATAAACTTATAGAATAACTTTAATTGAAGTGAAAAGTAAATGTTTAGTGTCTTAAGGTATTGTCGTTTTGTTTTGAAATCAGTCGAGGAGTTGAGGCTGAGGAGGACGTTACGCTCTTATTGTGAGTCATTTATTGCTTATTAACCTTTACTTTTGCTATTTTATGTTTAATTATATCATTTTCGTGTATTTAAAAACAGGAAAAGGTAGATAAAGAAAGAGACAGCAGTTTAAATATGTTGTTATAAGGTGTTTTATGAGATAGGGACGAGTGAATCACGGGGTATTGATCAAACTTTTATATTTTGCTCTTTAAAAATATCAACATTATTTATGTAAAGTTGTGACGTGTTGTAGGTGAATATAGAGTTATTTGTTGTGAGGAAGGTTGTTGAGGGGGTGATGGAGGAGGACCAACACGTCACTGGTAATGTGAGTCACTTTATTTAGCTGGTAGTATTTATACAATGTTTTAAGCCCATTTGTGGAGATAATTGATGGTAAATATTCGATCATTGGTTGTCCACAGGTTTTAGTGTGAGTAAATTGTTTCTTGTGTGTGTTTGACCCAAATCTGGGTTTATTTAACTTGTTGCCACTAAACGAATCTTTGGGATTTTATAGTTACAATCAGTAGTTTGGACACTCTTAAGACCCTTTTCTTCAATGGCATTTCTGGTGCAAGTTGCACATAAGTGGAGTGACAGTATTGCTGGCAGGGAAGTGAGGGGCTTCCCCGCTTGGAGTACCAGGGGGGTCCAGACCCAACCTTTTCATCAGAAAAATCTAATACATTTCTCTTAAGCAGTATTGGACTCAGGCCTTTTGTATAGTAAAAAGTAATTTCTATTGACCTCAGAATATCTCCTAATATCCAGGGCACATGACCTCAAAATGCCCATAAAAAAAAAAAAAATTATATATATATATATATATATATATATATATATATATATATATATATATATATATATATATATATATATATATATATATATATATATATATATATATATATATATATATGTGTGTGTGTGTGTGCAAGTAAATCACTGTAGGTGCATGATTCAGGTATGATAACCAAAAAACAAGTTTTAAGCGCTTTTGTACTCACCCCTGAAGATGTGAATTACACGAAAACATCATATACATATATATATATATATATATATATATATATATATATATATATATATATATATATATATATATATATATATATATATATATATATATATATATATATTATACCAAAGGAACCAACCTAACCTAACCTACAAGGAGGAGGAGGAAGGGAGGAGACAAGTGATTCTAAGTGAGGAGTACAGCCTCAGATAAACATGGCGGGAACCTGCGGACAGCCAATGGATGAATTTTAACCTAATTGGCTGTTAGTGTATCTGGTAATTGTTGTTTGTTGGTGGTACATTGACCAAGTCGTTTGTTTTGATATCAAAGTGTCACCTCAGACTAAGACGTGGGCTTATAGTGTATGGAGATTACAGCTCCTCCCTGACTTACAACGGGGTTCGGGACCCAAATCCAGGTCGTAAGTCGAAAATGCTTAAATATTACATAGAAAATCTAAAATGGGTTTCTCTCTTTTCTTCTCAGCACCACAAAACTCTCACTTTTAAGCTTGCCAGCCATTTTAAAGTGAATTACAAACAAAAATTTTGTCAGTACACAGCGCAATCACTGACGTTGGGACTCGAAAATACGTAATTTGACAAAATTTTGGTACGACTGAGGCAGGTCGTAACTGCGGGTGGTTGTAAGTTGGGGAGGAGCTGTATTTATTTATTCCAAAATTATCACCATATTTTTGTTCTTACCATTTCCACTTGCTGTTCGGGCGGTTGGTCTATGCAATGTTAGTACAGGAGGAAACCTGTGATGTTTGATAGTGAGGTTCACACTGGATAACACCCTTCTCACGTGTGTCCGGGCCAAGTAGGACTCAATCCCTTGACAGATTGGTGAGAGATACTGTACGTGCTTTACCACAGTACTGTACCACCAACATATCTTGCCACTGTAAGCCGGATTGTTTTTTGTTTCGTTTTTATTCAGTGTGACATTAAAGTAAAATTGGTATTTTACCAATAGTGTGCACGCCAATCCACTCAGGAGCAACCTTCACAGAGAGACACCATCTTCAACTACACAATTCTATTCCCAGAGCTTGGGCATGCTCACAACTCTTCCGCTCATTGGCTCACACGTACGGTATCAAAGTGACATCCAAACTTCCACTGATTGGCTGAATAATAAATAAACATTGGACTTCCTCGCAAACCTTTACTATATTTAAGTGAGATAGAAAAGTACTAAAAATAACTCAAAAACTAAAAATATCTGACGGAAATGCTATGGAATAAAGTGATCTTTTTGTTTTTTTGCTCTATCTCACTGTATGTATAAGACTCAATACAGTATAGAGTTCTGTGCATGGCAACTTCAAAATATTAGTCCTAACTACTTTTATTTCAATAAGGGCTTTTGATTGCATATACTGTACAGTACAGTACAGTATCAGAATTCAAAATATTGTACAGTAGCTATATACAGTAAGTGAAAATGCCCAAGTTCTGCAGATGTATACTGTAAAAAACTTATCCATGGTAACCCTTTTTGAACTTGACCTTAGATGACCCAGATATTAGGCCTCATAAATATGATGTTTAAGATTGTATTAGTGTACAGTGTTTGATAAAGATTATGGTGGGTGTTGCCACTTTATTTGCTTGTTATGGTATTTTTAAATGATTTTTAATTTAATTTCAAATTTACAATTTCACTAATTATCCAGTTACAGTACTAGCCTTTTGGTCTGTTCTTTGTTGTGCACTTATTTGTTCTGTGTTAATACTGTACAGGGGAAACTTAAGTACCTAGAGAAAACCTGCAATGTTTGACAGTATCACACTGGATAACATCTTTCTCCCATCTGTCTCGGGTAGAGAATTGAACCTACAACACAATAGTAGAGGCACACAAATGACCACTACGGTACCACTCTCATACAGATCTGATGAATGAGGGAGGAAACAACTTATTTGAATTGATTTTATTTTAAAAAGGCTTTGAAAATCTCAGTAGTGTCATAGTATTATTAATAAGCTCATTACAGTAGGCTATACAGTGCTATACACCATGTGCTTACCTATTTATTTTGGCAGAGTTTTGGGTATGATAGAATTGATTGATTTATCACACCATTGTTTTCCATTATAAACTTTGTTGACAAGACCACAGTAATTTGGTATGTTATGTAAATTGTTTTCTTGTTTTACATATACTGTTCCAGTCATGCAATCTATGCACTAAAAGAAAATTTGGTAAAAATTCTACAAAAAATAAAAATAAATTCAATTGGTCACACTGTTCTCACACAATACGTACCATTTATTTCATAGGCTACTATTCCATTAATGTGTGTATACTATATGTAGAAGATGCATTAAGAACTAGAAAAAAATCATCCAATAAATATTAAGTGCTTAAATTTAATTAAAATAATGATGTTTTTACATATACAGTAATGTACTGTACTGTACATAATATACATTATGGTCCTTCCAGATGGAAGCCTGGTTAGAGACGTAACTGAACCTGACCCTCATGCCGGCCACAAGTCATGGCTTCTCCTGGCCGTGCGTCCACAAGAGCACGTTCCCATCTCCTGGACGATCTTGACTTACAGCCAGTTCGGGAGGTGAGGGAACGTGTGTTGAATGATGTTCCTCGTGAAGCAATTATTCCGTCCCCAAGAGTGAAGTTTAATTTTGTTGATGTATCATTCCCTAAACCACGTGAGAATTCAGAAAAGTCTGAATCTGTTGTTGTAAATAGAGAAAAGATGGCCTTAGATCCCAAGAGAAGAAATAATACTGAATGCAGGGAAAACAGAGGAGGTTTGACAAGAGAGCGAGAACGGTATGATAAAGAAAATCAGTGTTCAAATGCTGAATATTCACGTCGGGGAGGTGTGGAGGATGACCGACGGGAGTTTCTGGCCCAGCTCCTCAAGAGAGGCATCCCATTTTGGGAGGAGGTGCCAGAGGAAGAGAGAAAAACTAAATTTATTGGTGAGTACTTTTAGTAAATTTTTGTACTATTGTGGTAATACAAGTCATTGATTCACATGAGCTTTTGACTCTCAGCAAAAGTTGAAATTTTAAAAAGAAACTTATACTCTTATAAACCTTCACACACTGCAGGTTCTTCTTTTTCTCTAAGTGGCTTACCAGATGGGTTCTGCTTTTATGATGTTTTTCCAGTCTACTTTAAGGTTGCAAGATATATCTGTAGTCCTGCTTTGACCTTATAACTTACCTGACCTTTAACACCTTGTTGTCAGTCATACAAGGCTGCCACTGTTTTTTTTTTTCAGTATCCATCTCTTTCCTATCCTGTAATTTCCTTCTCTATATCTTTCAAAGTCTTCTTGTCTCTCTTCTGCTATCCTCTTGGTATACCCTACCAGGTGAAGCTTTGAGCTATGTTATGGTTACTTTTCAACTGATAATTTTAGGTTGATATATGTAACTGTTTTTTGCTCGGTTAAATGCACACACAATCATACATATAGAACGTGCAAAAGGTAAAATAAATAATCACCACAAGATCAAAAGCATAAAGGAAATAAACATTTCTTTGTGTGCTGCAAAAAATAATACAAATTATTTTTTGCTGTTTTGCGCTTCTCTTATTGCTCTTTATATGCCTATAATTATAGTACTGTACTGTAACTTTTTATGCTTTTTTATTGATTTTTATATGCCTACAATTAAGTTTTGAATATCAAACATAGCAAGCATGCCTCGGTTCCGCCCATCTTAAAGAAAGGTGACCATTCTAATCCTTCTAACTATTGCCCCATTGCCTTAACTTCATCCCTCCCTAAGATTTTCGAAACTATCTTAAACTCGTATTTTCTACGTCACCATGAACGCTCCTCTTTTGTCAGATCACCAGTATTGCTTTTGCCAGGCGAGATCTACTTGTGATCTGTTCTCCATGCACCTATCTTTGATCATCCTGCCTTAGGGATTATGGGGAAACTTTCATCGTGGCCCTCGACAACTCCAAAGCATTTGACAGAATATGGCACAAGTCTTTGCTTTTTTAAATTCTCTCTTATTGTTTCTTTCCCCCAGTTTGTTCTTTAATTTCTAGCTTCCTTGAGAACCGATCTATGGCAGATGTTGTCGAGGGATCGATCTCTCGGTCTTTCTCTATCAATACTGTAGTGGTGTCCCACAGGGTTCTGTTCTTTAGCCTACTCTCCTCCTCCTTTTTATCAATGATTTACTTCACACAACTACTAATTCTATCCATTCTTAAACTGATTATTCTTCTCTTCATTCTTCACATTTTCCCCTTCCCCCTAATTCTCAAACTAGATCTGTTTCTAGGGCTGATATCATTTTATCTATCAATACGGATCTGTGCAACATCTCCAAATGGGGAGATAGAAACTTGGTCAAATTCAATACTCAGTATTTACCAATTACACTTTCCACAGTAAAAGACCTCCCACCAATCACATTTCAGGATGCATTCATTTTTGCTAAATTCTAAAATAGATATGCAAGGCCTCACCATTTACTCTAATATGTCATGGAAGTCACACATCCACAACATTGCTAAAGCTGCCTCCCAAAAGCTGGGAATGCTGTACAGATGCCGTAGCTACTTCACTCCTGAGCAGTTGCTTCAACTATATAAGGGATTCATTTGTCCTAACTTGGAGTACTGCTCTCATATCTGGGGGTGGCTCTTCTGTCCAACTGTTAGATAGGGTGGAATCAAAGGCATTTGGTCTTATTAACTCTCCTCCTTTAGTTGACAATCTTTCTTCCCTTTCTCTTCACTGCAATGTTGCTTCACTCTCTCTTTTACAGGTATTTTAACGGGCAATGTTCGGTGGATTTGGCATCCTGCGTACCACCGGCAAGGCTGTAGGCTCGTAACACTCGTCTTGCCCGCGGTGCCCACCTTTTCTCTGTGGATGTCAGTCACACTAGAATAACCTGTTATAGTATATGCTTCTTTCCTCACACAGCCAAACTGTGGAATGCTCCTGCCTTTTTCTGTTTCCATTCTCATACAATCTGTCTCACTTCAAAAAGCTGGTTTTCCAGCATCTTCGTGGTGTAGATAATATAGTCTTTCTCTCTTCTATTTTTAGTTTCTTTTTACTCTTATTACCCCCAGGTCCCATTGTGGGTCAATGACCTGGGCCCTGGTGGGCTATTCCCCATAAAAAAAAGCAAAAAGGTAAAAAAAAAGGTTCATAAATATTTTATTCTTCATACTCAAATCCTTGAAGAACACCAACCTCAAAGACTGAAAAATCATTATGCTTATCCTTCATATTACAACAGTATCTCCAGTGCTATTGAGCCATGAGATAACATAAGTTAAATCATAAAAACTTCGGGGAATAAGCAGAATGCCACTCTAGTCTACCTGATCAGCTGTGCTAGCATAGCTCCCAACGTTTTTTTTTTGTGGTGGGGGTTGAACACTGTGTTTATGCAAATGGCAGTTGTGTTAAACTTTCATTTTGCTTTTTCTTAATGGGTTTCCTTTCATTTTTTCTAAATGGTTTTACTTAATTTTTTCATCATGATGGTATAAAAAATTTTGCTTGAAGTACAGTATTCCCTTCAAACTCGCTGGGGTTAGGTAAAATGGATCCTGTGAGAAAGCAAAATCCACGGGTATTTCATGCCAGTCCCAGGAGTGTGCAAAATGCATATATAAATAGCTATATGCACATGTATAACAACATTATGTATGCATAAGACAATATAATAAATAGGAAATAACATAATAAATAAACAAACATGAAATAATACTGTATGGACATTAGGTCCAAACAGTGATAGTTAGTTGTGGTAGTGACAATGCAAAGACAATACCTCTGAAACGTCAGCTGATCTGGTGCACAGGATGTAAACAATCCCTGGACTGGACAGTCTCGACTAATCACACAATATGAAATAAAATGATTGATTAGTGCCCATTATTCTCCTGTGATAATGTATAATTCTGCTCATTTACAATATACTTGTGAACATGCCTGGTACTGATAAGTATTTGTAATGTGTATACCTGTGGTGTAATGGTCAGCATTCTCGCCTCGCAAGCGAGCGGTCCCAGGTTCAATCCCCGTGCTGGATGAAACTATGGGCAAGTTTCTTATACACCATTTGCCTCTGTCTACCCAGCAGTAATTGGGGACCTGGATGTTAATCTCTAGTGCAATTGGCTAGTTATCCGGTCTTCTCGGACTGTTCCTTGACACTGGGTCATGCAACTTGTTAACTCAGGGTGTGGTGGTTGTGTTGGTGACAGCTTCTACACCTTAAACATTCACGCCTAGGTGGCCCTTGGGCCGGCCATCCTCGTCACACAAGGGGCAACCACTATTATTATTATAGGTATAATTATATCATTTTGTATTAAATTAGGTCAATTTTATTAATAATACCAACAAATGTTTGAAAATGGGTTCACAAAGTGATAGTGAGCTGTGGTAGTGAGAAACATGATACAGTACCATATAGCCAGTGATTTGACTTTGCCAGTACAGTAAGCTATTAACTCTGCAAAAATTCTTTTACCCAAATATACTTTGCTAATTATAGGGTGCACCTTATGACCTGGGAAATATGGTGCTCTGTACTGTCTTGTAATGTTGACTCCTCTTGATCCCTGGCACACAGCCTCAGATTAATTAATTTATTTTCTATGGCAGTCCAAGAGTTTCCAAGGGATACAAGTTTTAAAACTGCGAGCTTTAAGGGAATACTGTAGCACAGTTGTTATAAAATATAAGAAAGGTGGGTGGAATAGCTTGTAAATACTGGGAAAGATAGAGGGAGTTGTGAGTTTGCTTCAGCCTTTTGGCTTACCATGTAGGCATTACGTACTTAGTCTGTGATAATATTCCTTACATTTTTTTTTATTTTTTAGTACCTACCTGGAATTTATATTTGTTATAGTAACACAAAATTTTAATTTGTATAATTTGGGGTTCATTTGAGGACTGTGTATGATCTTAGGTAGATCTAAATGTTGAAAAGAACCATCCCTTCCAGCAGTGTTGAGTAATATGGGCACATAAGATGCAGTGTGTTTTGGGGGTAAGATTTTTTGGGGAAAGGTGCGTCTTATAGGCTGGCAAATACGGTAAGTGACCTTATCATTGTCGATAGAATGATCAGCATTTTATGAAGGCACTTAACAGAAAGTTAGATTACAAGAGAATTGAAAATAATGTCTTGAAAAATACCAAACTCATTGAGAAGTGGAGTAATTTTGATTCTTGAAGCACAAGATGTTTGTATTTTTCTTATGTTCATTAGTAGAAAACTTTTATTCTTCTTTCAGGAGGAACAAATCCTTTTGGGCATTGGCCTCATTCAGTCAAGCCAAACACCTCCAGCATCACCCTGCGGAATTCAAACTCAAATCAAAAGAAAAGTAAGTTCGTCATTTATGGTACAGTATGTAACTTGTTCATGGGGAAAAGTTTGTAGAAATAACATTAGAATTAGGAACCTGACAAGAGAGACTGCAAGTGACCAAGCAGCATGGATAGCTGCCATTAAGTAACTGCGGCTAAACACAAACGTGGAAAATAGCCATAAAACGATGACGATGATGATCTTGCTAGTTAAGAATTTACTTTATAGTAGTACATGAATCTTAACTTTAACCTCTGGATTTTGATTCACTGCATTGTTTGGTCTTATAATAATGTTTCTTTACATATTTACAGGTAAAGTAGTGACAGCTGTTTGGGAAGACGTACAGCACGGGTCCAAAAACTCTTATCCTCTCCGTCCAGGTGAAGACTTGATAGGTAGCCCTCTAGATAGTGCCAGAGATCTTGAGGAAAATCTTCATTCCTATGAGGATAGGTTTAAGGAAGTCCCCGACAGTTTTAGACAGGACGGTGAAATGAAGGTTCAAAGTTTACCGTCCAAACCTCGTCAAAAAAGCCAACATTCCAGCCATTATGATCAGACTCAGGTCAAAGAAAAGGTTGTCCAGCATGGTCATTTACAGCCAAGCACCCCATTTCTTCAACATCACTCACAGGAACCACTTTCCAATGAGCCTGCTACCTCATCTGTGCCAAGCAAAGATGGAAACACACACACACCTCATCAAAACTCAAGCCATAATCACTCCCCAGAGAGACGCTCCGCTCAACATAGTGACCCAACTTTACAAGACTTGCGCTGTAAACATTATCAACAATCCCCTTCAGTTGAACAAAATTCTCATGTATCACCACAAGAGAACTTGGGTCATGAACAAAATGAAGAGTTTAACCATATTGATGACAAAACTATAAGCCCTAATAGAATTTCAAGACCTGTGATGAAGAGGAAACATGGAGGACGAATTGAATGTAATGACGGTGAGTTTTTTCTTTTGTTCTGATCTTGATAAATGTCTTGTTTGTCCAGACAAGTCACCAGCTGCAATAGAAAGTCAGAAAGCAAAGAAACAAGATGATTGTAGTTGTTTGTGTGTTTCTTTTTTCAGAACCACCAAAAGGATGCCATCTAGAGGTATTTTTCTATAGCCATAAACCTGTTATATAGTGTACACATCTTCAGCCATTACTTGTGATTTCAGCCATGGCGTTCATAAGTTGGAGGCCGGGAGACAAACGTATCCGAGAGAAGAGCAGAGATGGAGAAGAAGAGAAACATGAGAAGGAATCCACCAAAGAACCTCGCAACAAGAGAGATCTGTCTGCACCATCACGCTCCTCTAACGAACCTCCAAACAGGCGACACAAGTTAACAGGTAGTGAAGGTAAGTATGAAGTAAATGCTCTTTCCTGTATGATAATCCACTCGGTGTTGGGTTGCAGTGGCTTAGTGGTTATAATACTCAGCTTCTGACCCAACAGTCATGGGTTCAAATTCTGTGGTCAGCCACTGAGGGTTGCCCCCAGTTAACCTAGCTGTAGAGTGTATACAGTTATTTAAAGCTAGAGAAGTGAAAAAGCAATAGAGTGTAGTGAAATCTTAGTTTTCAGTTTACTGCCACTAATGGGTTATCTAGCAAAGGGGACCGAGTCTTACTTGTTCACTCTGTTTTAATAGCAGTGGGATAAAGGAGATGGATAGTGATTACATAGACATGTATAATAAATCCTCAGCTTAAGTAGGTGTTAAGTTCTTGAAAAACTTCATGAGTATTAAATACATGCATGATGAAATTACCTTTTTTTGTGAAATTGGTGGTTGTATTTCTCTAAAACATGTGACCCACACTTTTGTAGTGTATGTACTGGATATGTACAGTGAATATAATTGGATACTGTCACTCACTCTCTCACCACATCACAACACTTGAGCATGATATACCTGTACTGGGATTCACAGAGTAGCTTAGAGGTTCAATTTTTTTTATGTATTTATCTAGTACAGGTATTTTATTATTTATTACAGTTCTCTGGCCTTATTAGACAGTAGTTATTTTAATACAGTACTGTAACATTATTTTATATAAGACACTTATAATAGTACTGTTTTTTCTGTTTTTACAGCTCAGTAAACTAGTATACGGAACATATATTTGTAGAGGTTTTGGGTGTATTTACCCATCAACTGGTCAGTGTAATGGTGGATCATGCTGCTGTTTTCCCCTGATAATCACAGTTTGGTCAGGCTGATGTATCCAATTTTCAGCCTGTGCATATGCTGGAGTAATGAGTTTACTGTAATAAATGTTGTACTGTATTACTAGTGCCAGCTCTTGTAGAGCAGAAGTCTTACATTTCCAATATTTTTTAAAACTATAACAGGCTACATAGAATCCTCAAAGGTAGAACACACAACAGTCTAAGATTTATGGAACATCCAGATGTGAATTGGAGTTAATGAATCTTTATGCCAAATGTTTATCAGAATCAACTAATCTATTTCCAGAAACTGCACAAGAAAAGCTTTCCAAGACTCCTGAGCAAGTTGAAGTACAAAGGTATATGAAAGTCAAGCGGTCAGAACGCCTCAAAAGTCGTAAGGAAGAAAAGATGCAGCGTGAACAAGAAAGGATTAAGAGGGAAGAGAGACTGAAGGTACATTTTGTATGTGGTCAGAAACACTGTACAGTAGGGTCTGGATATATCGCGAGATAGGGTCCTACGATGTTCGTTATATACTAAATCGCAATATATAATTACATGTAATCAATGGGGAACATTGGGTTAGGTTCTGGAGGCCAAAAAAGGTGACTAAACTTGACTTAACGAGTTCATTTTCTTACTAACTAAAGCACCAATGAACACTAGACTGGGGGACAACAAGCTATTCCAATATCAATATCAAGGAACACCAGACTCGGCAGCTGACGCACCATCCTGGGAACACCAGACTCGGCAGCAGTCGCCACACTGCCACCCTCACTTGACAATCCCACACTTACATAAACGAACACCAAAAATATTAGTTACAGTATTAAATCATTTCCATTAAGCTGTCCATTCTCTTCACTTCACTTTTCATGTCACTAGCAACCCATTTACACTCATGTTAGAAGTTTTAATCTGCAGCAGTAAGCTGCTTTCTCATCATTCACTTAGAGAGACTGAGTGGGCGAGCGTGAAATCGTGAGTGAGCAGCCACGATGGCGCCTCTGGTGAGCAAATAACGCATTTATTTGCCATGGCAGTACATTTGAAATATTTCCTGCCTGATTTCCCTCACGAAAAAAAAAAAATTATTGCTATGTATATGGGGGGGGTGGGGCATTTTTACTTGTGTACAAAGAAATGTATATTCCCTCTATGTGTTTGCCCTTAGGACAATTATTTCTTTTACCTGTATTGTATATATATGTGTGTGTGTGTAGACACACACACACACACACACACACACAAATAAATAATAATGGGAAAATACTCTCACAAATAATCATAAACAATTTTACAGCCTGTATTTTTAAATGTGACAGTCTTCCCTCAAGTCCGTGCTTTAATAAATAAAGCACGGACTTGAGGGAAGACTGTCACATTTTTAATAAATTTTTCTGATTATTTGTGAGAGTATTTTCCCATTATTATTTATTTGTAGACACACACACACACACACACTTATATTTACAATACAGGTAAAGGAAATTGCTGTCTCTAGAACGAATGGCTCCCTGTCCCAGCCACAAAAATGCTGGCAACTTTAAATTTACCCACAGATATTTTTGGGTACATCCAGGGTGTCATCCACGAATAATAGAGGACCACGAAATCAAAATCCGCAAATTGGGGGGGGGGAGCTGTACTAAAATTTTTCTTTTCTTATTTTGGTTATGATGCACATTAAGTAGTTTATATTTGTTTACACAATAATGTAGTAAAAGTTGAAGTTTTTCCTCAGAGCCTTTTTGTAATATTTGTTATTTGTTGTGTTGTTTTAGGAGCTGGCCATCAAAACCAAGCAGTTGGCTCCAGGGAAGAAGACAGGAAGTAGTGCATTATCGACAGATGTTGTGAAAAACACTGGCCAGGTACAGCCCAGCCTTACTGTCCTGTCACAAATGTCAGGTTTTCAGTTGTCTTAGTCTGTCAAAAGTTATTATTTCACCTGTTGTTCTTAAATGAATGAGAAAAAAATATATATTCTATCAATACTTTGGGGGGGGGGGGCAAATGGTTGTGGTAGTCGGTGTATGTGCTAAGTCAGACGAGGTAGCCTAGTACACAGTGTAGGTGCAGGGACAGCTCCGAACAGGTAACAAATTCTGCATTTTGGTTTATTTGAATAATTGAAGCACATACTGAATACTGACATCGGGGAAAATTAAAAATATGAGGAGAAAAAAAGCATACTGGTTTTTAATTTTCCATAAGAGGGAAGAAGATATATATATTGCAGGAAAAAAAAAGAAATATCAAGAAACATGAAAGATGACTTAGTGATATAGGCAGTTGTGATTTTACTTTAAATAAAAAATTCTCCTCCCACTTTTATTATTATTATTATATTATTCCCTCTTTTCAGGTCCAGAGTAAGGCCAGAAGTCCTCCCAACTGGGGTTGTTCTGATGAGTGTGAGCATGAGGTTTACCCAGAGACCTACTTGACTCAAAGGGGGGCTCAGGTGGGTAATGGTTCTCCTCATAAAACTGACAATTATTTACCAGAAAATGAAGTGAATATGGGAGTGAGTAAAGAGGATGGCAAAAAGAAACATAAACATAAAGTAACTGAGAAAGATGAAGAAGTAAAAGAAAAATCTCCTAAAAGAAAAAAAAATAAGGAAAAGAAGAGAACAAGTAAGCGCAGGTCTTTTAGTGATAGTGACAGCATCAGTGACATTGTTAGTCGTACTGTAGAGGAATGTGAGCGACAGGTTAAATCCTCAAATGTGTCTTTAGAAAGCCTCTCCTCGTTATCGTCAGGATCTGTTAGTTCCTCTGATAGTGAGTCACATTCAGCCACTTCAAGTTTTGATCTGGTACCAAAACAGAGAGTCATCACACTTGGCCAAATGGCTCAGCGTCTTACTAACAGGATTACAGAAGAGGAAGAAAATCTTAGGCACCGTCTGGGTGAGAGAGGAAGACTGGTTGGAGACACAGCACCACCAGTGACAACAAAAATTAACAGGAGTAGAGGAGAAGCTTCAAATCCAGTAGCAGGAAGTGGTGTTACAAGTGATGGAGTTGGTGGGGGCAGTGTACCAAGAGTACCTCTGTCTTATTCCCAAATAGAAACTCTATCTGTTGAAGAAATTATTGCCAAAATGACTGCCATGCTCCCAAATGCATCACGAACTCAAGAAAGATCTATTGCAGCGTCTGGTACTAGTCAAGGTGGCTCTCCAAGTCAGATGAAACAACAGTTAATAAAAAGTAATGTTGACCTGCCTGAGGGAAATAAGAAAGAAAGAAAACCACAAAGTCAGAATCAGTTTGGTGGGGTAAAGCATCAGGCAGCTTTATATGAAGAACCTCCTAAATTAATTCTTCCTGATACTCCAAAGTTGCAACTGTCTGGTGGTGGTAGTATTAAAATTGGAAATGATCTGCTGTTCAGTTATCCCTCAACAGAGAATTTATCATCCCTCCCGGGACGCAACGTTGACCAAAATGGTACTGACCGACGTGGACAAATTAGAGAAGAGAAAAAATTCACAAACAGGGTGCCAACACAACCCTCCAGATATGTTTATCAGAATACTCCTTTTTCCTCTCACTCTGGGACACTGAGTTCCCAAAGGTATGCTAACCTCCCTGGTATGAGAGATCCACATGCACTTGCACAGAAAAACAAGATGGAAAAGGCAGCCCTTCTTATCCAGGCTACTTATAGAGGATACCGTGTGAGAAAGATCACAGGCACGTTACTGGGAAAACATCATTTTCGATCAATGAAAAAAAATTATAAAGTTCGGCACACTAATGGAAACATCAAAATTAATACTCCCCACAAACACACTAAATTTCATAAGCACCATAACGATGGTAAATCTTTGAGTGATTTTGAACAGGATGATATGTCAAATGATGGACAGAATATAGGCATTGATTGGAGGAAGATCAGAACAGAACTTGAAAACAAGACCTTCAAGCCCAAAACAGATTCACAGTATATTTTCCAAAGATCAGATTTGCCTGAGTGGATTAAGCCTTATATTGTGTTAAGTGAAACGGGGAACCTAGGGAATTTCATCGACAGCCGAGTGCAGGAACTTAAAGTTCAAAATTGGATAATTGCTAATGAGAAAAATAGAGACGTTCCACCTGGTGTTGTACTGAGCAGTGACAGTGATAAAGAAAACATTTTATCTGGGAGTAAAGTGTACCATGATGGGAGTAAAGTGTACCATGGTGGGAGTAAAGTGTACCATGATGATACTTTAACTGAAGGGCCATTATCTGAATTAGAGGATGTTAGTGTACATGAAAAAGAAACTCAGACCAGTATCACAAAGAACACAAGAACCATAACAAAGAAACACACCAACAAGGAAGACAATATAACTGTACGTAGTCACGGTGTTGTAAAGGAAGGCAATTATGAATTTGTGGACTTACGGAAGAAATTCACTGGAAAGAAAGTCTTAGCAATACAAAACTCGGATGTTACAGGTACAGAGTCTAGCATAGAAAGGGATAACAGTATGAAATCCACAACATTAAGAACAGATCACAAAGGTGAGGAGGAAGATTTATCAATTAGCGAGTGGTCACAAAAGGAAGGAGATGGTGGGCATGAAACACTGGAAGAGGGTCCACTAGAGGATATTGATGGAGAGAATTTCGTCCATAAATCGGGGAGTCAAACTCATCATACAGATAACAGTTCACACCAACCAACCTCTGATGATGATCTCGTGGTTGAATCGTCGGGTGTTTTACAGTCCTCGAGCTTAAATGACTCTGTGGATGTTGAGGAAGTATCAGCCCCCCATAAATTACTCGGTAGAGGCCCCCACTTTGGACCAACTAGTCTTAGGCTTCGACTGAATGCAGAGCTTATGTACCAAGACACACTGGGTGAAGCTCTAAACCAGTTGCATAACGTAGAACAGCTTAATGTGCTGACCAGAAGTCGGCAGGAAGCAGTGACTTTTTCTCAGTCTTTAGCTCTCCAACAGCAAAAAGAAGAAGCAGAGGCTCAGAGGAAAATAAAGGAAGAAAATAAAAGAGAGGAGGTTGAAAATAAGAAAAAAGAGGATGAGAGAAGATTGAAAGAACAAGAAACAAGGCTGAAAGAAGAATTCAAGAAACATCAAGAAGCATTATGGAATGTTGAAAGAATGGAGAAGGAAGCCAGGGACCGTTTTGCTCAGTTAGAGAAAGAAGTTCGGGATAGGGCTGAGCAAGTCCTTTCAAAGGCCACTCAAAGAATCCCGGAACAAAATAATACTCAGCCAGACGTGATCGCAGCAGCGGCCGTTGCTGCCGTCGGTGCAACAATAACTCAGTGGGAAAGACTCAGGCCCGTGCGTGTATCAGCTAATGCTGGTTCAGAAGTTCAAAGTTCTGTATTTCTTCATGATGAGCCCCTGGGGGTACCTTCTTCAGGATCTCATCATTATACTACATCTTTTACTGAATCCTCAAGTGCTAGATCTCGATCAAGAGGTTCTCATAGTCAGAAGTCTTTAGACAGTAAGAGTGATCCATCCATTAGCAAGAAATACTCATCTAGTTCAGAAAAATTTGATGTACAGAGTGAAAGTAATTCTAGGAGTTCGGTTATGGAAGAATTACCCTCTTCAGTTCATTCTGCCACCAAGAGCTCAATTGAGAGTCAGTGCATTTCAGAAACAGAATCTGGAAGTATTTCTGTATCAGAGAATATTATAACAGGAGATGCTAGCAACTCATCAACACAACATGAAAGTAAAACAAGTATTCAATCTACTGTAAAGGAAGTTCTGTCAACAAAAACATCGTCAGACATCACAAATGATTACACTGAAGAAAGTGGAACATTATCATCTGTGCCTGAAGCTCAAAGCAGCACAAGATCATCAAAAAGCAAAGATCGGTTACAGGTGAAAAATGGCAAGAAGATGAAATCTGTAACTAGTAGGAGTATGTCTGAATCTGTTTCACTGTCAGAGAATATTGTGGAGTCAAGAGGCACATCAAGAGCAGTAACTGAAGACTGCATAGTTTCAACAAATGTCAACGCCTCAAGTGGGACCATAGACACTGAAGCAATGTCTGCATCTGAAGTTAGGGAGTCTGTTCTAAACCAGTCTTCATCAGCTAGTACAGTGACCAGTGAAGAGACCGTTCCTTCAGCATATAGTACATCTGTTCCTCAAGAACAAAATTCATCTCAGGCTAAAGAGTCGATATATTCTGAGAAAAGTAATACAACTCAAGCTTCAGTTACCACTGTAAATACATCTTCCAAGTCTCCTAAATCATCCAAAGGTAAGGAGGAAGAGGAAATATCTGATGGCTATTCCGAGTCTTTTGAAGTTGAGTCCGGGAGTGATGGTTCAAGTGCATCAGCTGCCTCCCAGTTCCCAGTAAAGACTCAGAGAGACTACAGTAGAGACTTGTCCGTCATTGTCTCTTCAAGTAATATTTTAAATCAGTTGGGGTACAGAAGTACTTCTCAGGTTGGTGGTGGACTGACTGCAGGAGTTCCGGATGGTGGAAGTGAAAGTGCACTTGGCATGACGCTGAACCTGGTGGAGTCCCTACAGAAGGAGGAAGAAGTACGACATCAACATCAGAAAGCTCTTCTCAAGTTACAGGTAAGAATTGAGTTATGGTATTTATATTAAAAATGTATAATAACCAGGAAAAATTTATCAGATAATCACAGAAATATTCACACTAGCTTCTCATTGGGCTAGAATCCTGTACATAAACTGGTTATCTTGTCCTTACATGGGAATAATCATCACATTTATCCCCACTTAGTGATGTCCTCCCTGATTATTATTTATACTTTAAACTATTCGGTTAAGTACTTAAGAGTTGTATCGTAATCCTTTTCTGTTGCTATATGGTTAAGAAATCATGGAAGAAAATTTTCCACTTATCTCTGCACATCAAATAAATCATTTCTTAAAATTCAAATGAGGTAGTACAGGCAGAACTTTTCTGAGCATATTTAATATACTTTACATCACAAGTACAGGTACCAGACCAACTATCTGGCTTCCAAAGAAATTGGAAGTTCCCAAAAACCATTTTTTTTTTTTTTTTTTTTTTTTAGTGACTACTTTTGAAATTTGCTGGGTTTGTGGTTCAATGGCTGGTCGTTATGTTTTGATATTGGTGGCGACACACTGGTAAGTGCCACCTGCACGTCACACGCCTCAGTTTGAAACAGCTAGTGTGTGTGTGCGTGCACGTGTTGGCCACTCTTGACTTTTAGTGATTATTTGTCCCAATTTGCTTCCATTATCATATACCATCATGTCCAAAAGGTTCACAGGAAATCCACTTGATCGTGGAAAGTCCAAAATAAAACATATTTGCTCAGTATCTATATCAAAGAAAGTGGAGTTAGTTAAGAGACTGGATAATGGTGCTTCAGTGCGACACTTGAGTGAGGAGTATGGCGTCGGTACATCAACCATATACGGTCTTAAGAAACAGAGAGAACAAAAACCTAAATTCTCTGCTGACAGTAATGTGCCTGAATTAATGGACAGCCAAAAAACTCTACACCGATCGAAGATTGTCGATGTAGACAGTGTGTTGCTTGAGTCGACCAAGAAGCTGCACAGACAGATTGAGATAAATTTGCCAAGTTGATTTCAGATGAAGGATTGTCAGCTGAGTAGGTTTACAATGCACATGAAACCTCTTTATATTGGCATTACATGCCATGGAAAATCTATGTTACACCAGATGAGTTAGGACCAGCAGGGTTCAGGGAATGACTTACAATTCTTGGGTGCTCCAACACAGCTAGCACCCACAAGTGCAAATTGCTCACTAATAAAGAAGTCAGAATCCTTGGGCATTTAACGGAATTTGTGTTTCTTGTGATTTACAAGGCTAATGAATGAACTTGGATCATTACACACCTTTTCACCGAGTGGTTTGAAAAGAACTTTACACCAGAAACCAGAGCTCATTGTAAGTCTGTAGGACTACCTGATGACTCCAAAATTCTTTTGGTACTTGATAATTGTTCAGTACAGTACACCCTGCTGCTGAAATGCTAATCAAGGACAATGTGTGTGCTGTTTATTTGTCCCCTAACTGTACTTCATTAATTCAACCCTTAGACCAAGGCATACAAGTGCAGATCCTGTACAGTATAAGAACGGAATTTTTTGTGGAACAAAGGTAAAGGGGCATAACAATTTCATAAAGAATTTAATGTTAAAGATGCCTTGACATTTTGATAAATGGCTGGCATAACATGCAGCCATCTACCTTATTCCTTCATGGTGGTGGTGATGCTGAACCAGATTTTTTTGGTTTTGTGTGTCTGGAGATGCAAAAAGTGAAGGATGTCATGTGAAGCAGCCAAGTTGCTGGATAAAGAGGCTGTACAGGAGTGTTTAAACATTGATGAAAATGCTCCAGTTATGCTCCAACTCACTGATGATGGCAATGTATAGTATTGAAAGAACAAGAGAAAATTTCTAAAGTTAAGTGCATGAATCTGACTGAGGAACTGATTTGGGGAATAAAGCAGAAGAGGTTCATTAGTGAGCAGCATATAATGTAAAGTGTTAAGGTACAAGAAAGGTCAAAATATGTTAGACAGTTAAATCTGCAGGACATGTTTTAAAAAATTCACCAGAAATTTTTGAGCGAACAACAACTTTCAACCTCTACAGCCTGTGTGTGTACTCTACATGTGCTTGTCACCAAGATGACTAATTATAACTACTTTGGTAAGTATTTTCATGGTTTATTATAAGTTTCCCCTTATTTTGCTGAATATGAAACACAGCATTAATGTAATCCAATAACAATGAATCACTATAATGTATGTTTGTTTGTTATGATGGGTAATTCTCTTCACACACTCCATCAACATATTTACAGGTAGTTTGTGACAGTATACAGTACTTAATGCCTAGCCACTCAGTACACAAGACTGACATATTGATAGTATAAAGAGCAGCTATGTAAATAACCATTATAAGTAATGCTGGAACTCCCCATGTCAGCTGTAGCCTCAGATGGCTACACATTTGCAATTGTTACATATAATGAAACTATAAATGTTGTAGGAAAATCACTTAATACTCTAATGTGACTTAAAAATAAAGAAGATGTATTAAAAAACTATAAAACAAAATGTAATTAAATACATGGATGTACTGTACTGTATATAGGTGTGTGGGAGGTGAGTAGAGGCAGTGGGTGGTGATAGTGCATCTGGCGCCGTACTCTAGCTAGTTAGGGGATGCTATGAGGTGGAACTTAGGAGCTACTGTATATTTTGTACATAGAATATGTTGCTATTTTATTTAATGATCATTTGTATGATTTTTTATGACAGTTAAGTTTTCTTCATATTTGGTGTATGTAAAATAAAGAATAATGCAAATTGAAACTTTTTCTCATTAATCCCTATGTTAAATTTGCTTTTGGCAACGACTGCCTGTACAGTACGTACTGTATATGCTGGGCCTAGGACCCAAAATCCGCCAAATCGCAAAATCTGGCTCACCTATGGTCCCAAGCTTGCCGGCTAGTTGGTCTGGTACCTGTAGGTTAGTGTTTGTCCTGGTTACCTGTGGCAGAGTTGGGTCTCCAACTGAACATTTAACTTGTTCATTTTTCTGTATTAATTGTCTCATCAATACCAATTAATTAACTTTTTTATGATCCTAGGAACAATCGCTGATTGAAGAAGCTAAATGGAAGCTGGCAGCACTACAGTCAGAGGGTGGGATAGGCATGCGTAAACGCCAGCGTGCTGTTCTCCTGCAGTTACGTGAACAGAGGACACATCTGAAGCGCCTTATTGAGACACAAAACATTGCAGTACAGCAAAGAAGGTTAATGCTTCTCCAGCATCATCATTTGCTTGCCACTACCACCAACATGTCAACAGTTGGTAGTAGAGGCTACCTAACTGTATCCAGGGGTCATTCTCCTAGCCCTAACTCTCCACGGCTGACTCCTAGGTTGATGGAAATGGGTGCATCTTCATCTAGTGATGCTCAAGAAGATATATCACTTAGTCTCTTATTAAAGGGGAGAGATACTGGATCGAGCAGTCCTTCGGATGGTGGAGGTCGGGAAAAGCGAAGGTCCCATTCTGAAGAAAGAAAGAGGATTGCTTCCGTCAGAATGCAAGAAAAACGACGTGCTGCTGAAACCGAGGCCTTGCAACAGCAACTGTTGCTTGAGGATAGAGAAATTTTAAGGTTAAAGAGCAAGTCTCCATATGAAATACTTGACAAGGATTTAGGGAAGTCCAAGAGGAAGGGAGACCTCATTACCAAGAGGTCACGAGACAGGAGAGATAAGAGTCCGACTGCAGTTTCGCCACTTTCAGTACTCTTACAAAATAACAGAATGTCAGCGGAAAGCTCCGTCCCAGAAGAAAGTCTTGATGCCTACACACATGACAGTCAGAGTTCAGTGCCAGAAGAAGGGGGAAGTGAATCTATATCTCAGAGTGACATAGCTTCCTCTGTTTCTGAACATGAAGGATCAACTGCTAGAAGTTGCAAGACTGTGACTTCAGTACCTGTAGAAATTACTGGTTCCAAAAGATCATCATCCCCAGAGGAGATATTGAGTGAGAAACAGTTGAGCATTGTCCAGAGTGCTACAGCCAAAACAGTTGCAAGTGACACTGAAGAACCAAATTCAACAATAATGCAGGAAGTCCATACAGACAAAAACTCTAGAGTGACTGACAAAAGTAGCTCCATCCAAACAGTTCCCTCAGATGAAAATTCCTCAGGATCAGTAGAAAAACAAAGTAGTATTAAGACAACATCAAGTGAGAAAAGTTTGAAAGGAACAGAGAAATTTTATACAATTCAGTCAGATGAGGTTGAAAAAAGTTCAAGATCCTCTGATGCTCAGAATGATATAAAAACTGGTTCCACAGGATCAGAAGTACCAACACGGTCAAGATCTGATTCTTCTGTCTCGGAGGAGCTTGGTGTAGACCCAAAAATTAGAACAGCTTCTGGTTCCTCCAGGTCTGGCGGTGAACATCCAGTGGGAAATGAAGCCAGATATAGTAATGCAAGGCTAGGTGAAGCAAGATCATCCAATCAAAAGATATCTTCAAACAAAGCCTTGCCACTTCCACTCAGGGTGCCATTATCACCACGTTCTCCTCACAGGCAGCATAGAAGATATTCTAGTGAGTCAGACGACTCCTTCACATTGTCACAAACAGAAACTGCTTCTGATATTTCTGATGGAGAGGGTAAACTCCTAGCTCTTAGAGAGCAATTAGCCTCAAGGCGAGCTGAAGCTGACCGACTTAAAAAAGAAAAAAGAAGGTTGCGGCGGGAACGTCTGGCTTCCCAGGAACGTTCGCTCAGGCAACAAATCTCTACCTACGATGCCTATATTCATCAAGCAAGAATGGACCTGGAAAAGGAATCCAAAGAACTTCAGCAGGCATCAATGGTAAGACCTGTCATCAAGAAACCTCAAGTTGCTGAAACTAAAAAATCAAGGCTTTCAGAATCAGTGGTGACAAGTCCAGAGAAATCAGATGTTTCTGATCACTCTTTGGTCTCTGAAAGTTCTAAATCTGATCATTCGTGTTCATCTAAGTCTCATGAGATTAAAACAGATGAGTCGCTTTCACCCAAATCACAGGAGATAGAATTAGCACTGGAGTCACATCTTGCTCAGACAGGAAGTTTGTTTAACAATGAATTGGAGATTGTTCCATTAGTTACAAGTAAGGAAGTAAAAACAGACAAAGACGATTGCCCGTACACTCGACAGACATTTGGAGGAGATGCTAACATACCTCAAGAGGAGGCTGAGCCTTCAGAGACATCGTCAGTCTCAGAGAAGTACAGCTTTGACAAAGAAACAATATCTGAACATTCTGAAGAAGGTACCTCTCCAAAGAAATCCTCATCACAGGATTCCACATCACATGTCTCGGAGGAGTACAGCTTTGACGAAGAAACAATATCCGAACATTCTGAAGAAGGTTCCTCTCCGAAGAAGTCCTCGTCGCGGAATTCCAGTCTTGACACAGATAACACTCCATCTCAGGCCTCAAGCACTGAGACAATTGTTCATAGTCCAAAGAAAATTGATTCATCACAAAAAGATGGGGATGCCACTACTTCAGCTGAAGTAAGCCCATCACTGCCAAAGAAAGATATTACTGAAGATAAGAACACTGATGCTAATGATGAAACAGGAGTGCCTCAGGACTTTAATCTATTGGTGACTCCTAGAGAAGGGGAAAGAAAGTTGGAAATATTTATTCCAACACCAGATGCCGAGTCTCCTGAAGCAGATGAGTCTACTGACCAAAACAGAGATACAAGTGTAGATGAGAGCATTGGTGAGGAAATCGCTGAAGATATCTTTGAGGACATTGTTAGTGAGAACAACAGTCATGAGTCGGGAGAAATAGTCATCACATCTCGTCCTCCCTCGGTTGAGAATAAGTCGGATGATGATACCAGTCACTCCTTATCCCTCTCAGAAGATAAGGAGGATTTTTTAAGGCCTGAGTTATCTGTTAATAAATCCAACAATTTATCAAATCTTTCACAAAAAACAGAATTAGAAAATAAAGAAAAGGACACAAAGCTGCATTCCTTAGATAAACAGAGACTTGTGGATGACATCTCAAATAATTTGCTGGCCTCCATGATGAAGGATACTACCCTACTCTTTTCAAACATAATAAAAGACAAGGATAGTGTTGATAAGAAGTCCAAGTTGGTTATTAATGGTACCACACCATCATTAACTCAACAGTCGGTGTCCTCTCGGCTTCATGTGGACAATGAGCGAGATGGGACCAATAAAACTGCTCATCATGAAGTCTCCGATTCCCCCAGATCATTTGACGGGTCGGGGTCCATCAGAGAGGTCGATTCTAAGGTGTCGTCAGGAGAGCTCACTAATACTTCCAAATCCAGTAGCAACAGCAAGTCTCAGATCTTAAAACGAGTCAATGAACTAATTGCTGAAGGGGGTTCATCGCCTCGCTCACCTTCACTAACCTCACCAAGACCAACAGATCTCCAGCTAGCCCCTCAGTTAACCTTTGACCTGAGTCCTGGTGTTCTCTCACCCGTTTCTCCTGCCCCAGGTTAGTTCTTATTATCTTCATGGTGGAAAAATTTATCTTTTCGTTTATTGTAATATTTTAGTATGTTATAAAATACTGTATTAAAGCTACACATTATTATTCTAGTCTCTTAGGCTGGTTAGGGATAATTTTTTATTGGTAATATAGCTACTTAAGGATTTCTGTATGTAAACAAACATGATATTATTTTTGTATATGTCTTATCCGCATATATACAGCACGGTATACGGTACCATTAGTATTTGCCATAGATATCAGATTTTTCTTCTCACAGATTAAAATTTTTTCTTTGTTATACAGTACTGTATAGTCATTAGTTGTGGTGGACTGTTGAATTCCCTCCTATTTCAATATGATATAGTGATATTCCCATTAGCTGGAACAATTGGTGCAGAGCACTTCCGGGAATGAGAGATTTCAGGGTAACGAGACGACTCTTTCAAAGCCGGAAAATATCCCTCGTCCCCGAAATTTTCTGCTTAACGGAAAAATTTCATCAGAGGTTCCAGAAATTGTCCATTACGTCATCTCTCGAGTCCGGAAAAATATCCCTCATCCTCGGAATTTTCCGGGTAATGGAAAAATTGTCTCAGAATTTTCGGAAAATGCGCCTGATTTTCATCTCTCAATCCCGGAAAAAAAAGTCCCCCCCTCCGGGGAATTTTCCGGGTATCGGGAAAATGTTCTCAAAATTTTCCGGAAAATGTGCCCCTCGGAAAATCGTTCCCAGAGCCGTAAATTTCCGGAAAGTTCCGGCTTTGGGAACAATTTTCCGAGAAAATTTCAATTCCGGCTATCGGAGAGTTCAGGATTTGAGGGATTCCGGCTAACGGAGATATTACTGTACTATTTGAAAAATGTATTTTAATTGTTTGCTAGAGTGTATATAATTACCTAAGACTTTATTGTAGAGAATAGCTTATACAATATGTTCAGAGAGAGAGATGCATAATCTGATATGGAGAGAAGATAGAATTTAAAGTTTTGAAAGAGAAAAATTAAGTTAGAAGTAAACGAAAGATAGTTAAAAATGAAGGAGAGATACAGAGAAGTGGAGGGAAAGATAGATATATGCCTTCAGAGTGAAGTTATGGAGTTGAAATTATAGAGTGATGGAATTAAATGTTTAAAGAGAGATAGAGAAAGAATAGTTAAGGGATATAAGACTAAATGTGTTGCAACTCCACAGCTTCACCACTGAGATCACACAAAGACACTGGGCCAGAGCACATCCCAGAGACAGTCTCTGCCAGAACGGATGCTGCGGCTCTCGGTGCTGCTTCTCCTTCGGAAGTAACAAAGGAAGATAGTGAGGACCAGGCCGTGTCACCCAGTCATGATATCGCCAAGGCTGATGACTACAGCCTTGATATGGTGAGGAATCTTAAATTAAATAAAACTGCATTAATTCTTGTCTTTATTTTGAATTGATGTATGAACCTTGCAACTTGTGGTTCGTGTAAGAAATAGATTTTCTTGTGTAATTTGCTTTTGCATTGTGTAAGTCATGCAATTATGTCCAGTATCTATTTTTATAATATCAAGTATCTTATGGTCATGCTTTTTGTCGGTATGCCTGTAATGAGTTAACAGTACTATTTATGTTTGACACAGTACAGTACAGTATAGGCTGGTGCATGTTTATGGTGCCGTAGTAATGAGATTGTACCGAGGTCTGGATATACACTGTAGATTGATTCAGTACTATAAGTCATTACTGTATCCCCAAAGCCCTAATGGAAATAAAGACATTAGTATTACTAAGAATATTGAAACTTGAATTTTTGGATATTCCAAGTTAATGACATTAGTTTGGAGTACAGTACATCATTCTTCTCTTGGGACACAGTCCTAGCTGTAGGTATCATAATAATAAAAAGAGAATCTAGTTAATTGTTTGAGGTGATTCAGTTATTCTTATAAGGGGTATTGGGGTGTGGTAGTGCCTTACAAACCTGACCTCTCCTGAATGTAATCAGTCAGTGGCCTATATCAGTGTATCATCATAAGTAATGGCTGTTCCTGGCCTCTGTGTGTTTCATACTTTAATATCTTAGCTTATTGTAGCTTTGTGCTTGAGATATATATATTAATTTATTTAGCTGTTAATTACCAATCCAGTAAGTGTAGATGTTATGCTAGTGTAGAAGCATTGGAAAACAAAACTGGAGAGTTAGTTGTAACTTAACACTTCTTCCTCTAATGCACCAAAGGAGATGGAGGGAGAAAATTTTGCTATTGATCCGGTGAGAAATAAAACTTCTTTTACTATGTGTGTGTGGTGTTTATGTGTTGCTATATGATATTACCTGTTTCTTGAGTACATACTATTTAGCTATGTAGTGTAATATTGAAGCTTGTAATAAGGTAAAGTTATACTGTTTTATTGGTTCATGAAATATTTGGGCTTTACATCACTAATTTGCATATCACATTAATTTGCACAGTGCAATGTATTATTTGCTGTTCATAAATACAAGCAAGATTCTGTACTTAAGTTTAGTACCTAAGAGGTTGAGAATTGTTAGAATCTTGGGGTTTTGATCTTGGTGAATTGAACACCAAAAGAGTTTATTTGGGGAGTGACTCTCATAAGACTTTATTATTCCCTTGATGATGACTAATATCCACTTTACCTCATGGCTCAACTGGTGTGAGCGTGTACGTTTGTTGACAGAAACTCATGTTAAAAGGTACAGATACCCAAGCAGCAATACTGTACCTTATGAGTGATTAATGAGCAAAAACTCTAGTACAGTAATTTGGGGCTATAGACTCAACTATGATAGAGGAGAGTAGGTTGTGCTTGACTTCAGCCATATGCATTATAATGAGAAAGGGTTTGAAAGTTTTAAAAAGATTGGGGAGTTAATAGACCTTGCAATAAGGGGAGGTTAAGACCTTTTGAAGGATCCAGTCAATGTAAGAAGCTGTTAAAGGTTTTGTTATTTATTCTTTCATTGCCTTTTATTGCAAAATTTCTTAATACCATTGTAATGAAATTGTCTACATTGGCATAGCTGGCACTCACAAACAAGTTGTTGAACCTGGCTTCCTCTGACATGGACTTGGATGCTAAATTGGACCAGCTGGGAGGTGACGACACAGAGTTCTCCGTGGAGGGGATCGAGGGAGACTGGTTTGATGATGACTTCTGGACATCTGCAGACAACAAGAAAAAGCAGCAACAGTTGAAGGCTGAGGAAGAGAGGATTGCTGCGGAGGTTAGTTTTGTTAAGTTTTATAAGTGTTGTAAAATGTGGATTGTATCCTTTACCACACACACTTCTTTTATTTGCATCAAAAGTTTGTTTCTTTGACCAGAGCTTTTGAAATTGATCGGTAGTTGGTACTGTAGCAAAACTTGTCTCTGGTAGTGGGTGATCCTATCTCCCAGACCCCAAGCTATTCTTAATAAGCACCTGATTACTATGATGTAGCTCACAATGCACAACATGGAGAGCCCCATTTTAGTCTTTGCATATGGCTTGGTAATTTTGTATTAACCGTTTAACACATCATATAATTTGCTTATAATTAAATTCATTTTTTTTGGGGGGGGGGAGTTACATCCCATGTGAAATCACTATTTTATGTGTTGTCTTGGTTTGTAGTGAATAAAAAGCTCTAATTTCAGTTGCTGTAGAACTAACCAATTATAACTTATTTTTCAGATTGCTCGGTTAGAGGAACTACAGAAACTGCAAGAACAGTTCCCCGGCTTAGTGATTCGTGAAGTGCCCAATAAGCCCCCACCTCCCTACACTCCACCTCTCTCATCATCATCATCCTCATCATCATCGTCATCATCACCATCATCATCAATTTCTTCCTCTCCAGCCAGACCTCCAGCTTACAGCAGCCCTCCAGGTGGCAGTGTTACTCCCAGCCTGCAATCTCAAAACTCTTCAATTACTTCAAGGTACATTATTCTCTTTTATTTATATATTTATATATGTTCTGCATATAAACTTTGCATACATCACACATTCTGACACTCATTGTTCAGCTTCAAAGGCTGGTGTTTTACCCATCATTACCTCAATAACTGTAGTAGAGTGATTCGCTGATCAACCTCTCAGTGCACAAACAATGAGTAATGAGTACATTACTTATCTTAGTTTGGCTGTGATGAATTTTTGAAGTCAGTGGGTTTGGGGTTGATGAGAGGTCAGGCCAGGCCGTGCCATGAGTCGGATGATGACATGTGAGGATGAGGGAGGGAGCCACGGCAACCATTGATGTGGAATCATGATCAGCAATATGGAAGAAGTACTTATTTACCATATATCCTTATTTTCTGTATGAACAAAATTTATTGTGGTAAATAGCCTTATTCTATTCACTTATGGGATTAGTTCCAAGTGCAGATTGAGCAAGAAAATCACTTATTCACACACATATATTGTTGTTTTTCCATTGTTTATACTATTACACTATTTACATTGTACCACAGAATACTTGGTACTGTAGTTCTTTAGGGTGGCCGAAATGTGACTGCGCCATCAGTGTTATGGGTGGGACGACTGTCGAGTGTAAACATCCCTTACTTGACCCAGCGAGATATGAAATTTTTCGCATGCACTCATTCAAAACGCTCAGAATTCCAGAATGTATGTCGCACTCTTCCTCTTATCATTCGAGAATGTACAGTACAGGGTATGTCGTAGTTATCAGGTTAAATCCCATATTGGGCCATGTCAATTATAGTTTTTATTATCAGACCTTCTTCTCTACTTCATTTGTCCTCCTCTGTATATATATATATACAGGCAGTAGTACAAGCCTGTTTCATGCGTTGATATAAAGCAGCATGAATTTGTGAATGCTAGATTTTTTATATACCAACTCTGGGTGTGCATAGGTGTGACAGCCAAGTGGATGCTGCACTCATTATCGTGTCACTCTCATTTCCCCCAGCTATAAAAGGAAACTTAACTGGGGAAATAAAGGTGGTGAAATACAGTGTCTACCACATTGCCTTCTTTTGTACTGAAGACTTAGTAATAGTGTGTTGTATCCACATAGCTCCTAACAGCTAATATACCGTAGTCTATGGGACCCACTTTCACTGTACAGCTGCTCCTCTACTTACCAATAACTTATATTCCTGAGGCTTGTTTGTAAGTCCAACTTTACTCTTGTAGATACCGAACCAAACATAGGGTAAGAGATGAAAAAATAAAGGATGTACAGTACAGCTATACCCTACAGTAGTACAGTGATATCCCCATTAGCCGGAACAATTGGTGCAGAGCACTTCCAGGTAATGAGACTATGTACTCTCTCAAACCCCCCAAAAATTCTCCACATCCCCAGAATTTTTCCAGGTACTGTTTTGGGAAAAGTTTCTCTGATTTTCCCAGGGAAAGAGTTTCCATAATTGGTACGCATTATTTCATCCTTGGAATTTGCTCCCAGACCCAGGAAATTTTTTTTAGAGGGTTTCCAGAAATTTTCTCAGAATTTTCTAGTAAATGTGCCTGATTTTCATCCTCCAAATTTGTTCTCAAACCCCTCCCCTTAAAAAAAAATTAAAAGTTTCCAGAATTTGTTCTCAGAATTTTCCAGAAAGTGTGCCTGATTTTCAATCTCGGAAAATCATTCCCAAACCCGAAATTTATATAATTTTGTTTAGCAAATTTCAATTCCAGCTGTTGGAGAGTTCTGGCTAAAGGAGATATTACTTATACAACCTGAGGCGAGATGTTGAAAATGTTTTAAAATAATCGAAACATTAAAAAAATTCTCAGAGCTTTATACACCCTTCCAGTAGCCACTCACACAATATCGAAGTTATTTATAGAGATTTGGCAATTAATGGACAATTCAATGCCCCCCCCCCCCCACTCTCACGTGTGTGCTCAAGGTCATTCTGACTTGTATCAACAACCTCTTGTAAATTATTCATAGAAAATAAACTAGAAAAGATAACTTACTTCTGTTTTCTCTGGTGCTATCTGGCATCTTTCTAATATGCTACTGTGATGTAGAGAGAGGGAGGAGGTGCTGGTCTAGCTGGAGAAGTCTTAGCGGTCAGACGTACGATTCATTGGTGGCCACAGCGCTCGCTCCAGCGCACTTATTCAAAATAGTTTTTTTAATAACATTTTCATATATTTTTCCAGTACAGTATTTGTGAACCAATTTCAGAAAATAAGGTCTCATTTGAAAGGGCAAAGAAATACGAAGCTGCCTTCATCATAAACTTAAGTGAAAATTTGTAGAATCTGGTGAAATAATTCACTACTTCTGGTACCACTTCCTGCCATCCACTGACAGTAAAACCATAATGACCACTAACTTGACTGTTGGAGGCCTTATTGTCTATAGGACACACCTTTGTGACCTGACATGACCAAACTTTCCTCACACAACCACTTATTCACAATCACACATGAAGTCAGTGACTACGTATAGTGTGATCAGGAAGAATAATGGAATCATCAGTAGCTAAACCAATTGAAATTTTCTGTACCACTAAGGTCAATTACTGATGCATACATATGACAGGCAGTACTGTATAGAGAAAAGTCACCAGAAATATAAGGAGAACAACACGACACATGGGTTAGAGGTGCCTTTATAATAGGTTGATAGAACACACAAGAAACAAACTTCCTCATTAATATTTTGTGATGTTCTTGGATCCTTGACACATGACAAGGCTCTTAAGAATTTCAATATTTGGGGAAACTTATACAAATGTCATCGTCCCAAACTTGAACTTATTATATTTCAACTCAGTCTAACCTAATTTTCAAATGGTGAATCTGTAATGGGTTTATGATATTGTATTTGTTCTCCATCTTTAATTTACTTTCTCTTGTGTCTATGATCAACTTCCCTCTTTCATTTCTAACTTTTATTTCCAATTGTACTTTTGATTTCCTACCAAATTCTTCTTCCTTTAAAGCAGCTTCTTTTTCTCTCCATTTTTTTATTTTTTTTCTTCTTCTAGATTCTTTCATCATTCTCATAACTTTCCTTCTTTTCTGTGATAAACATTGTGTAATATAACTTGTTTTAACTCTTCATAACTCTCCAGATACATGAAGCCAACACAATCTCCATCCATTAATTCCAGCCTTGCAACACCTGACGTTTCTCTAATGTTTAGTTTCACACCCAAATGATCACTCCCAGACCACCACAACTATCTATATTGGTCATGTTCTCTCCCAGGGGCCATCCTTCCTTCCTTGCATCTCCACTAACAGCACCCACATGTTTTTTCTGCTGTCTTCCATCCTTATCTCATGTCAAAACCATATAACATTATAAAAAGTATAGAAGTAAATGTATTTTCAGTGTTCCACATCGTTTGAGTAAAGCGGATCAGCAGAAATTAGCAACAGAAGTGTACCATGCAGTGCCAAGTACCCAAGATGAGGTGATGCCCGTAATCACTGATTATCTCAATTGTCTATATGAGACCTGGGAAAGTGGTCTTAATCCTCTTGATGTTGAGCCACCTCCCACACCTGTGCATTCACCAACCACCAGGTAAAGATGACTTTAATTAGAATTTGTTGTGTGTGATGGTATTACAATTATAACATTCCATATGGAGAAAATATTAAGCTTTTCTATCAAAACTTGTGGGGGTATTGTAAACTACTAACACTTGTAGATTAAGTTATTTTGGTTAATATATCATTGTTCAACTGAATTAAAAATATCTTAACCATTATAGCAAATGTCCAAACATTATAAACTTTAGTGTATGAGAGACTTTGCATGTTATTTATTTAATGATATTAATTTAAAAGGCAGCTTAGTACTGACTACCTGGTATGGCCAGGGAAAAACACCTGCAAGAGCTTAAAAGAAAAAATTGGTCAGTGTCATAGTATATGACATATTGAAATACAGAGGTCAATTCCATCTTAAAAAAATTTATACCAAATCCACAAGGTATTCTAAAGACACCTTCAGATGCTCATAAAGTTGATGTAAGCAACCCATTGATGACCATGATTTTGACAGTGTGAATTATTGTGAAAGTAATGTAATGGTAAATGAAAATTGTGACAGAAGAGCAGTGATTATTTCATATAGGATATTTTCCAGACTTTAGAGCCAAAGATTGTGTTTGCTTTTGAAGGTAAAGTCTTTTAGAAATTTGTCTACATATGGATACAAAAGTATGGTGTTTATCATAAACTCTTCTTATGAAACACCCCCCCTCCCCTAGTGGGAACTGCCATGTAGTGGTGGGGAGGCTTGAGGTCCTGTTGATTAGATGAGCCACACCAATGCCCCCCTTCCTCCTCAAGGAGGAAAGGACTTCCCATACTGGAACGGTCATCAGGGAGGAATGAGATTAAATGATTCTCTTGAGCTGCTAGCCTTCAGAGCTGGTTAGTGTCATCTTTCCTCCGGCCCATTCCTGGAGGTTGAGCGATGTTGTACACTGCGCCCTCTGGCTAGCAATACACCTCTTTGTTCCCTTATTCTAGTAAGACGGAAGACTTGACTTGGGCCCGGTCAAGTCAATCAGCCGGTCAATATGGCTGGCCTCTGGGCCAGTCATTTGACTGGGATCAAGCAGGTGCCACAAAGTCTACACCTCATTTGGTCCTGCGGATGTCATCGAATTTAGTGGAAGCCTGTTTATACCTCCCCACTTCCCCTGGAGCTATTGTGTGGCCTCCCCTTGTTGGGCTCTGTGGTGGGTGGGGAGGTGAAAGAATAGGTAACATTTTTATGGCCTGACTCCAACCCTAGTGAACCCAGGTTCGTCAATGGACCAATCTCCTGGAAAGCTTTTTTAGTGGCCACTCTAGAGCTTTTGTGTCCAGTAGTGACCGACATTCTCTCCAGCATTGGGGACGTCCTTCTCAGCAGACTGCTGTCATGAGAGAGACCCTACCTGGTGTCTTTGAACCTGACTCATACGATAAATATTTAGTCTTATCATCACAAGAGATTAGTCTAAAAGACCAGAATATTTTTCAGTCTTACTGAGATATTGTACAAGTACAGCAAGTCCCCATTGAACAAAAGGGTGAGGTTTCACAAAAATGCTTTCGTTAGGTGGATTACGTTCATCAAACCCATTTTTCCCATATAAATTAATGTAATAAGGGGGGATGTGTTCCTGTACTAAGCTCTGTGACAAAATAATTGCAACACATCAAAATACTGAAGATAAAAGCAGTAAGACATTTAAAATATAAAGGTGTATAAACAGAGTTGTCATTTGTTGTTTGTGAGAATATTCTTTCACTCTAGTAATGATACAATACTTCTTATTGTGTTATCGTAGGAAAATGTATGGTTTATATAATTTGTTTATCACTGAGCCCGGCACCGTTTTCAAATTAAACTAGTACATACAAGATATGTATTTCTCCCATACGTACGCCTGGTAAGGGGAGTGAGTGACCGACCACTAGTCAGCACATTGTCTGCAGTTGTATCTCTCCTCCTTCACTGCCATATTTCACTTGATTTACTGTTATTATTAGTGTTTACTGATATAATAGTGATTAATCATGGCATTGTAGCCAGGTTAAACTTGTCACTGTAACCACCAGGCTACTGGGCCAAGCTGTGAGGTGTTATGGTATTTTTCAACTCGTATTTTTGGGTAAATGTATGAAACTTTCTTCTTTTATTTTTACTCGGTTATATGCACTCACCATCCTACGTACATATTGTGAAAATAGGTAAAAGAAATAATTGTTGTAAGGGCAAATACATAAATGGAATATACAGCATACCCTTAAAATTCGCGGGGTTAGGTTCTTAAAATGGCCGCAAATAACATTTGCTGATCGGGGGTTGCATTTTTACTCGTGTGCAAAGATATATACGTGCCTATCCGAAGATGTTTTTATTGTAAAAACCTTGAACATGTGTCCACAAACAGTTGCAGACTTAAACAAAGTCCACCTGCTGTATGTGCTTCATGTGGGCTTGATGCTCATAAGGATGAAGAGTGTACAACCCCTCACATTGTGCATTAATTGTGGAGAGGGACATACATCAATATTTAAGTCCTGCAAAACCTTCCTCTTTCAAAGAAAGTACTGACCCTACGGGCTAAGGAGCACATTTTCTTTAAAGAGGCGAAAGAGAGCCACTTTTGACACTGGCTCTACATTTTGCAACCTCCAATAATCAGAAGCAGAATACAAATAATAGTGCATCCACAATAAAACCTACATCATTCAGACTGAAAACATCAAGCCTAAAGATATCTAATCCCTCTAGTTATGTTAATCTCAAGCGATCCACATCATTAGTTAATGTACTATCCGCACCTTAGATAATTGAAGCTCAGAAGCCCACTCCTTCGGCCTCTTGCTCTCAAAAAGCAGAATGTCTGGGTAACAAAAGAAATCATAGTGAAGAATCTCCAAAGGCTCAGCCCACAGGATCATCAAGGGGATCCTTGAGAGCTAATATGGTGTAGGCTCCTGTCAACACTCCCTCCTCAGAGTCACTGACTGATTTACTGTTGGTGGACTCTACAAAGGTTACTGCCAAAAAATACCAACAACAGCAGGAACCAGTCAACCACAGGACCTTGATCCTGTGGGTCTAAAGATATTTGATAGTCTGGGCAGATGATCCTGGATACCAACAGGTCCTCTAAATCTGGGCACATCAAGCCTGTGGCATCATCATCGTCCACTGGGCTGTTGAAGACCGCTGGAAGTCAACATAAATAATTTTCACTCTGATGCAATGGAACATCTGAGTGATAAAGGCTAATTGGGAGCCTCTTGCCCTTTTGCTATCTCACCTCTTGCCAGTTTGTGTGTGTTTGCATGAGACGATGGTTGGTGAAGGCCACCATCCTCCTCCTCGTGGTTATCAGTCCATATATTCTGACCCAATAGGAGATGGTGGTCATCATGGAAGCAGCACCATCTTTGTCTCCACCTCCATGAATATTCCATTCATCACTATGCAACTGCATTCCCCCCTACAGGCAGTGGCTGTTTGCCTCCCTCTAAGAAGGGTGTACATTGTATTCTCACTATACCTCCCTCCTGGTAAAGGAGGGAGCTTCCTCCTCCATTCATAATTTGGGAGAATCTGAATAGAAGTTGTAGATTGTGGGGAGACAATGTGACCAATCCACGAGGAGCCATGTTGGAGTCTGTAGTACAGGATCCAGATCTTCATATCATGAACATCAGTGTCCCAACCTATTTCCCTGTGCAGACAAGAACCCACTCTGTCATAGACCTCCTTGTGTTCTGTAGCAGCAAGCATTTTGTGGGAAATCTGGGATGATCTATGTAGGAGTGATCACTTTCCAGTCATCCTTCGCACACCAGATGTGATCGGTCATAACCATCTTCCTCGCTGGTGTCTGGACAGGGCTGACTGGGGCCATTTCAAACTCCTACCTGAGGTAGAAAAAGAGGTGGACGAATTCCAGATGACGGAAGAAGTGGTGGAATACTTTACCTCAGTGCTCCTTAGTGTTGGTGAAAAAACCATCCCCAAGACTTCTGAGTTTTATAAAAGGCAGCCAATCCCATGGAGATGTAAAGCAGTGTTCTTCAAACTTTTTTCATCGTGACCCGGTACAATTTTGTGCAGTACCTTCATGACCCTATTGCCAGTTGTAAGAGCACCCCCCCCCCACCCCCCTCTCTTATGGATATAAACACATATAAAGGTCACTCTACCAATACATGCCTGCATACATACGTGCATATTTATAATACATATATGTACATTCGGGGAAAGTAATTTTGCTACATCTTCAAGTTACTTATCTGGTAAAGCTATGAATGCTAACTTATAATGATGATAATTTGCATTACATCAATTGCATAGACAAATTATGTAATATAGTATATGTAAATTCTATTTCTTTATTATATCATAGTGATGTCAATACCATAGTATTACTTGAATGCCAGTAATTGAAATTACTACAATTATACATAATATGCACATATATTTACCTACCTACTTACCTACATACATACATATACAGTATATGGATTAAAAACACATACATGTGATGTAATTTTAAACCAGTGCTTTCATAGATTTTGACAGGAAATAATTGCAACCCACATAAAAGTGCTAAGTAAAATGCAACAAATAAGATGGAGTAAGACCGTTTATTTACCTGTTTAGTGTGACTGGTGGGCCTGCCTGTTGCTTGTGATCTTGCAGGAGGATAATGCCACACACATATCAGCTGCAGTATTGTGTTGGTTTCTCTCTTTTGTTTTTAGCTTTGTCAGGGTGGAAAGACCTGCTTCACACATGTAAGTTGTTGTAACAGCAAGACACTTTCCTTACTTAAGAGCGGATATTCTTTGGTAACACTGATCCAGAATGATGACACAGATGATGACTCTTTTTCTTGATCAGGTGTTAGGTTCAACTCTACAATAGATTCTGGCCTCTCAAAATCAAATGGGTCTTTTGCCCAGTGTTTTTCTCTCAAAAATTTGAACTTTCCTTCAAGAAAATACTGATCGAAGCTGGCACACAAAGCAAGGAGGTGTAGCTGTATATTACCTTTCATTTTCTTAAAACTTTCTTCAGTGATGCAGTTTTCCTCAATATATTGCAATAGTGTTGGGAACATGTAGTAGATTGGCGATCAACTCCAAGTCTGGCTTGCCATAGCACTATTGATTTCTTAAATGCTTTTATTTCCTCACTGTGTCGGAATACATCATTTTTCTTTCTTTGCAATTTCAGATTGAATTCATTTAGCTTTGAAAAAATGTCTGCTAGGTATGACAGTTTTAATATCCATGCATTATTCAAAATACGTTTGCCAAATCAGATTTTTCTTCTAAGAGGAAAAGATGAATCTCCATCCTTAGCTCATAAACCCTTGTTAGAATTCTGCCACAGGAAAGTCACCGAACCTCTGTATGATACAACAAGTGTAAATGATCAGCTTCCATTACTAAGCACAGCAATTCAAACAGCCGACTGTTCAGTGAACTTCCTCTGATCATATTAACAACATTCACCACATCTTTCAGAACATCCTTTAGATTATCAGGGATACCTATGGCAGTCAGCGCTCCACGGTGAATGAAACAATGATTCCAAGTTATATCATTACCTGCTGCCTCTGATATTTATTTATTTATTATTATGGGACCTGTAATTTGAAGAACACTGGTTTAAAGAGTGCAGAGTGGCCATAGCGGCCAAAAAGAGAGCTCTGCTATCTGCCTAGTCCTTAAAGAAATCAGCACACTTAAGGGTGGGATTTTTACTGTTTTTAATGATTCCAGAGCAGCACTGTCTTCTCTGAAATCTTTTAATCCCATCCATCCTCTTGTTTTAGATATTTTTAACTGGCTAATGGTCCCCTGTCTGCAGGACCATAATGTGTCTGTGTCTATACGAGGTAATTATAGAGCGACAAGGTGGCTAAGTCTGCTGCCTCTCGTCTTGCCCCTTTATGCTCCCTCCCTCACAGAGATTACTTCCTTGTGGTCAGGTCAGCTACAATGGGACAAGTTATCCATTCCCAACAAGTTGCAAAAGATTACAAAAGAGATTTATTCGTAGGAATATCCTTGGATGCTCCGCTGCTATGAGACTGCCCTTCCCCATCTACGTGTTGGACACACTCACCTCACCCACAGTTACCTTATGGCCAGATGATCACAGCTCTATTGTGATGACTGCCTGGTGCCGCTGACTGTGAGATTCTTGCTGGTAGTGTGTCCCAGTCATGGGGACTTAAAAAATCGTTTTTTTTTGGGGGGCCCAGTGCCGGTAGGCGGATGGATCTCTCTCCATCTCAAAGGTGCTCAGGCTTAGCGAGAGAAGTTCAGCACCTGCTGGTGGCCTTTTAAAAATTTTAATTATGATAAAAGTACTGACCCGGCTGTACGGTGTAGGTAATTTGAAATAAATACGGTATTTTGTATTATTTTTTATTTTTATTTTTTAAACTTAATAGGATTTTATTTTATTTATATTAAAGTTTAAATTATAAGTTTAATTTTCGGCATCAAATGGCCACAGGCTGCGACACTAGATATTTTACCCAATCAATCAATCAATCTTATGAAACACTTTTCTTGCACTTATTCTCCTGCCTGCGTTTAGGTTAATATGCTTTGAAAAATAGATGAGGAATTTGGGGGACTTGACATCTCATTGTTATTTGACTATAAGGGTTTTTTTTTGTTTTTTACTTGTGATCCTGTTTTCACAAAAGGAAAGAGGACTAAAGATAATACATTGAGACCAATTCTAGAGAATCAAAGACATTAGTTCTCATACACCAAGAATTAAAGGTAAATTATCAGTATGGAGTTAGAAGGAAGTTGTTTCTGGAAGCTCTTGTCTTTTTTTATTTGTGTACATTCGAAATGGCTCACAATGAGTTCAAACTTTTTTATAGTAGTCAAACATAAACCAATTTACTGGTCAAGTGTGTGAACAATCTCTTACTTTATTTGCAGTTCAGAAGATGAGACTGTTGAGGAGGATGAAGCCAGTGCTAAAACATTCCGCTTCTTGTTGTTTTCTCTGGCACGTGAACTTGTTTCCCAAGCACATCAAGTTGAACAAGCACCTCCACCTCCACCTTGGATAAAACAAGCTTTTCCCCCTACTCGGATGCACTATGTAGTACGGAGCAAATCAAAAACTTTCATGTTGTCTCACATTCAGGAGCAAATAAAAGTTTTGTTTTGTTGGAAACCGTCATCAGAGAAGGAGTCATTATTAGTTCGTTGGGCACGGAAACATCGAGATCTTGTAGACCAGGTAAAGTACTTCTCCTGATTTCCTTTATTTGAATTGATCATGAAATTTGAATATTCTGGCTACTATTTTATTACCTAGTGGTATGTAAGAATGAGATCATCATCATCAAGTATAAGTGCTGGCAGGGTGGCAGGAAAAGACAACACTGGTTAAAGAAAAGGGAAATTATAAGAGATAGATGTATGTGCCCAAAAAATTTGTCTCGGAAAATATTATTGATAACTCAAGTTGGCCACAGTGAAAATGTGGTCATAGAAAAGTAAATAGAATAAGAATGAACACTCCTTAGTATCTTCTTTGATATTATTTCCTAGAATAATCAAGAGTTACATATCCTAAACCAGACAATATATGAGAAAAATTTTTGAAAATCAAATGTAAAGTTCCAAGGTCAATTATATTAATTCATTACGGTAATGTACTGATCGCCTGACCTTCAAGGGACATATATTAATAATTATTTTTCTCTCCCAAGGTGTTAGTAAAAGAACTACAAGCAGAAGAATCTAGCTGGACACATTATGATGAAGATGAAGCTGCTGTCAAAACTCAAGTGGCCAATGAAATCCTGGATAGTCTAATTGCTGAAACCGTCACTGTAGTTATGAGCATATTAGCTAAAAAAGTAACTTATTTATCAGCCTAGAGAGTTTTACCATGTAATTAATGATACTGATTTTAAATATTTGTAAAATAGAATTACGGTGTTTTCTCAAGATTGCATAGCTATGCTGTTTTTAAATAATTAGATAATGCATGTAAGATGTAATATATTGTACAGCATGCAACGTAAGCATCTGTCTGTAAAATTGAACAATGTATCAATAATTGTAATGTGTTCTTTATGTATATTGCAATGACTGGTCATAGACTAATATTTTCACCTTTGCCTGACAAGAAAACTTTTCCTGAAGAAGAGGATATTTTTGTATATCTCTATATGACAATATTATTTTCATAGGAATTACCAAGTCCAGCCACTGACGTCTGTGATATTTCAGGAGTGTCAAAAGTGTTGTGTGATATTATATGCCTAAGGTTTCACCCCTTTTTTTTGCTCACATTATTTTGTATCATTGTGTGAAATAAATTTGTTGTTATGAGTATGATGGTTTTATGACACCATTATGATTTGTCCTTCCTAGCTGACCATCAGTCAATCTTGCTGATGTTGCCTGCAGTGTCAACTTAATTATACTGTATAATTAATTTTGTACCTGTCATAGAAATGGTGGGTAGGAGGGCATGCTGTTACCCATCTGTATAGGGTAGTCATCAATTGCATAAAATGTCATTTTTTCAACTTAGTTTAAGAGAACTGACCTACAACATTATGTGATTATGAACAGGGTTTACAGTGGATAAAAATAAGGTGAATAATCTAATGATTCTAAATACACAAATTCGGCCTTCACTAATTTGTATATTTTTTTGGTGTGGTTGAAATATCCGAAAATTTTGAAGTGCAAATATATTTTGGGACACACTTTTGGCTATGACTTTAAAGCTTAAGTTGAAGCATTTAATTGTGTGTGAATAACTGTAGATTGCTGAGAAGGTTGGTGTGGTGACAAGATACATGTAATACTGTATGTGCAAACTGAGTGTCAAGTATTTAGAGACATGGAGTTTGAGGTGTTGATTTAACCAATACTCTACATGTACAGTTTATTACAGATGTTACACCAGAACTTAGTTTATGGGGTATTATAGCAACCCTGTCTTTCTAGCTAAAAGGGCACTTGGAAGTTCAACAGATAGGGTGATTCACCACTTGCTGGTAGTCCTGAAATTATATATGAACCTATTTCCATATTAGTTAATGTTTGCTGTTGCATGACTTCTTGAATGGCTTCAGTCTTCCAGTGATGGATTTTACAGCTTGAGGAGAAAAAGTTGATTGGCATCCAAGTTATTTACAAAAAGTCTTTTTAGAGAAAATAAATAGTTTTTCCTGACGAAACTCTGTACATATGCTGTATACTATACTGTATTGCAATGGATCAATGTTAAATAACTGTCAAACGGGATGTGGTGTTTTCATAACAGAACATCTTATCAATGAGTTATGCAGATAAAACAGTTTGTAAAATAGTTAGTAACAACCAACATCTCATCCACACTGGCTGAACTACAGTACATGCAATTTGTGAAGGACTTCAGGTTGCTATAGAGAAAGGGTGGACAACAAAGAGGTCGTCAGATAGGCTCAACTACCCTTAGAGATTGGAGCACCTGAACTTGCCTAGGTTATGCTTTACTACACTACCTCCTGCAGGACAGTATTAGTTCCTGGAAGCCTCCACTACCTCCTGAAGGTCAGTATTAGTTCCTGGAAGCCTCCACTAACTCCTGGAGGCTAGTATTAGTTCCCAGAAGCCCGTATTACCTCCTGGAGGAAAGTATTAGTTCCTAGAAGCCTCCACTACCTCCTGGAGGCCAATATTAGATCCTGGAAGCCCCTACTACCAACCGGAGGACAGTATTAGATCCTGAAAGCCTCCACAACCTCCTGGAGTACAGCATTAGTTCCTGTAAGCCTCCACTACCTCCTGGAGGATAGTATTAGTTCGTGGAAGCCTCCACTACCCCCTGGAGGCCAGTATTAGTTCCTCGAAGCCCCCACTACCTCCTAGTGGACAGTATTAGTTACTGGAAGCCTCCACTACCTCCTGGAGGCCAATATTAGATCCTTATAGCCTCCAGTATCTCCTGGAGTACAGAACTAGTTCCTAGAAGCCTCCACTACCTCCTGTTGGATAGTATTAGTTACTGAAAGCCTCCACTACCTCCTATGGGCCAGTATTAGTTCCTGGAAGCCTCCACTGCCTTCTGGATGACAGTGTTAGTTCCTGGAAGTCTCCATCACCTGCTGGAGGACAGTATTAGTTCTGGAAGCCGCCACTACCCCCAGGAGTGCAGCATTAGTTTCTCGAAGCCCCCACTACCTCCTGGGGTGCAGCATTAGTTCCTGAAAGCCTCCACTGCCTCCTGGAGGACAGTATTAGTTCCTGGAAGCCTCCACTACCTCCTAGAGGACAGTATAGTCTCCCCCAGGGTCCCTCTATGAGGCGCCTCTGCTCCCAAGGAACCTACCAGGGGCGACGGCGCCCCCAGGGGCCCTACCACGTACAGTATCGCCCCAAAAACTTCATAGTTTTGTCGTACATTTTGCATTCGTCCAGTAATCCCTTACTTAACTGTGGTTGGTGGAGCAAGATGTAACGTCATCAAATTACAGCCAATAGGAGAACAGAGCAATCAGTCAGCACAACACCCCAACTTATGCTCTGCTGTTGGATATTTATTCTCGTTTCACTATTTAAACTCTGGGAGATATGACGTTAAATACACACTGCCCATAGCATTTTCAGTATTATCACAACCTGAACAATGAAAAGGAGAATAAATATCCAACAGCAAAACATAAGTTGGGGTGTTGTGCTGACTGATATCTGTTTTCCTATTGACTGTAATTTGGTGACGTTACCTCTTATTCCACCAATCACAGTTAAGTAAGAGATTACTGGAAGAATGCAATATGTACGACACCACTATTCATTGTTTTGGGGCGCCGACTCCGATTGGAGGACTTATTGTGAGCCACAGGCCTTGGAAGGGTCCCTGGGAGCAGTGGCGCAGCATAAAGAGGTCTGGGGAGAGCCACCGCCTCGGGAATAGCCGCTGAAGGCGCCACCACTGCTGGCAGGGCCTTTGGGAGCACCACGGTCCCTAGGAACGTACCTGGAGGCGCCCCCATCCCTAGAAAGGCCCCAGGAATCATGGCTGTCCCGGTGAGGGCCCCTAAGGTCGCCAGTGCCCCTAGCAGGTCCCATGAGGGCTCCGCCGTCCCTGTGAGGGTCCCTAGGAGCGTGGCCGTCCCTGCAAACGTCCTTTGGAGCGTTGCCGTCCCTGAGAGGCCCATGGAAGCTCGGCTGTTCCTGGAGGATTCAGTGTGGACGCCGCTTTCCCTGAGAAGGCCCCTAGGACTGCAGTTGTCCCTAAGAGTGCCCCTGGTGGATCCAGCACCCCTGACAGGCCCCTGGGCGGCACCGCCGACCCTGAAAGGGCCCTGGGGGTACCTCCGTGCCTTGCATGGCCAAGTGACCCTCACAGGGATAGCAGCAATCCCAGGGTCCCTTACAGGGACGGCGGCGCCCCCAGGGGCCATACCACAGCGGTGGCGCATTCAGGGGCCCTTCCAGAGGTGGTGTCTCCCCCAGGGTCCCTCTATGGGGCGCCTCTGCCCCCAAGGAACCTACCAGGGCCTGAGGCGCCCCTATGGGCCCTCCTAGGGCCGGCGGCGCCAGTATAGGCCCTCCTAGTCGCAGTGGGTGCCTTTCCAGGGGCTGCAGGGTCACTGCCAGGGGCGACGGCACCCCCAGGGGCCCTTCCACATATCGCCATTCTCCAAATTTTCATTTTATTCAGAAATAGGAGAACAGAGCAATCAGTCAGCACAACACCCCAACTTATGCTTTGCTGTTGGATATTTATTCTCGTTTCACTATTTAAACTCTGGGAGATGTGACGTTAAATACACACTGCCCATAGCATTTTCAGTTTTATCGCAACCTGAACAATGTAAAGGAGAATAAATATCCAACAGCAAAACATAAGTTGGGGTGTTGTGCTGACCGGTTGCTCTGTTTTCCTATTGGCTGTAATTTGATGACGTTACCTCTTATTCCACCAATCACAGTTAAGTAAGAGATTACTGGAAGAATGCAATATGTACGACTCCACTATCCATTGTTTTGGGGCGCCGCCTCCCCTAGGAGGACCTCTTGCGAGCCACAGGCCTTGGCAGGGTCCCTGGGAGCAGTGGCGCCCCATAAAGAGGCCTAAGGGGAGCCACCGCCGCTGGAAGGGCCCCTAAAGGCGCCACCGCCGCTGGCAGGGCCTCTGGGAGCCCCATGGTCCCTAGGAACGTACCTGGAGGTGCCGCCGTCCCTGGAAAAGCCCCAGGGATCATGGCTGTCCCTGTGAGGGCCCCAGGGCTCGCCAGTGCCCCTAGCAGGGCCCATGAGGGCGTTGCAGTCCCTGTGAGGGTCCCTAGGAGCGTTGCTGTCCTTGCGAGGGTCCCTTGGAGCATTGCCATCCCTTAGAGGCCCTTGGAAGCTTGGCTGTTCCTGGAGGGCCCCTGTGGACGCCGCCTTCCCTGAGAAGGCCCCTAGGATAGCAGTTGTCCCTAAGAATGCCCCTGGTGGATCCAGTGCCCCTGACAGGCCGCTGGGCGGCACCGCCGACCCTGAGAGGGCCCTGGGGGCACCTCCGTGCCTTGCATGGCCAAGTGACCCTCACAGGGAAAGCAGCAATCCAGGGGTCCCTTACAGGGACTAGGGCGCCTTCAGGGGTATTCCCAGGGACGGCGGCGCCCCCAGGGGCCATACCACAGCGGTGGCTCATTCAGGGACCCTTCCAGAGGCGGTGTCTCCCCCAGGGTCCCTCTATGGGACGCCTCTGCTCCCAAGAAACCTGCCAGGGGCTGCGGCGCCCCTATGGGCCCTCCTAGGGCCGGCGTCGCTGGTATGGGCCTTCCTAGTCGCAGTGGCTGCCTTTCCAGGGGCGGCAGGGTCACTGCCAGGGGTGACGGCACCCCCAGAGGCCCTTCCACATGCGGCATCGCCCCAAATTCTTCATAGTTTTGACGTACATTTTGCATTCGTCCAGAAATCCCTTACTTAAACGTGATTGGTGGAGTAAGATTTAACATCATCAAATTACAGCCAATAGGAGAACAGAGCAATCAGTCAGCACAACACCCCAACTTATGCTTTGCTGTTGGATATTTATTCTCGTTTCACTATTTAAACTCTGGGAGATGTGACGTTAAATACACACTGCCCATAGCATTTTCAGTATTATCGCAACCTGAACAATGAAAAGGAGAATAAATATCCAACAGCAAAACATAAGTTGGGGTGTTGTGCTGACTGGTTGCTCTGTTTTCCTATTGGCTGTAATTTGATGATGTTACCTCTTATTCCACCAATCACAGTTAAAAAAGAGATTACTGGAAGAATGCAACATGTGCGACACCACTATCCATTGTTTTGGGGCGCCACCTCCCCTAGGACCTATTGTGAGCCACAGGCCTTGGCAGGGTCCTTGGGAGCAGTGGCGCCCCATAAAAGGCCTGAAGGGAGCCACCGCCTCTGGAAGGGCCCCTGAAGGCGCCAGCACCGCTGGCAGGGCCTCTGGGAGCACAATGGTCCCTAGGAACGTACCTGGAGGCGCCCCCATCCCTGGAAAGGCCCTAGAGATCATGGCTGTCCCTGTGAGGGCCCCAAGGGTCGCCAGTGCCCCTAGCAGGGCCCATCAGGGCGTGGCAGTCCCTGTGAGGGTCCCTAGGAGCGTTGCTGTCCTTGTGAGGGTCCCTTGGAGCATTGCCATCCCTTAGAGGCCCTTGGAAGCTTGGCTGTTCCTGGAGGGGCCCCTGTGGACGCCACCTTCCCTGAGAAGGCCCCTAGGATAGGAATTGTCCCTAAGAGTGCCCCTGGTGGATCCAGCACCCCTGACAGGCCCCTGGGCGGCACCGCCGACCCTGAAAGGGCCCTGGGGGTACCTCCGTGCCTTGCATGGCCAAGTGACCCTCACAGGGATAGCAGCAATCCCAGGGTCCCTTACAGGGACGGAGGCGCCTTCAGGGGTGTTCCCAGGGACGGCGGCGCCCCCAGGGGCCATACCACAGCGGTGGCGCATTCAGGGGCCCTTCCAGATGTGGTGTCTCACCCAGGGTCCCTCTATGAGGCGCCTCTGCCCCCAAGGAACCTACCAGGGCCTGAGGCGCCCCTATGGGCCCTCCTAGGGCCGGCGGCGCCAGTATGGGCCCTCCTAGTCGCAGTGGGTGCCTTTCCAGGGGCGGCAGGGTCACTGCCAGGGGCGAAGGCACCCCCAGGGGCCCTTCCACATGCGGCATCGCCCCAAATTCTTCATAGACTTAACGTACATTTTGCATTCGTCCAGAAATCCCTTACTTAAACGTGATTGGTGGAGTAAGATTTAACATCATCAAATTACAGCCAATAGGAGAACAGAGCAATCAGTCAGCACAACACCCCAACTTATGCTTTGCTGTTGGATATTTATTCTCGTTTCACTATTTAAACTCTGGGAGATGTGACGTTAAATACACACTGCCCATAGCATTTTCAGTATTATCGCAACCTGAACAATGTAAAGGAGAATAAATATCCAACAGCAAAACATAAGTTGGGGTGTTGTGCTGACTGGTTGCTGTGTTTTCCTATTGGCTGTAATTTGATGATGTTACCTCTTATTCCACCAATCACAGTTAAGAAAGAGATTACTGGAATAATGCAATATGTGCGACACCACTATCCATTGTTTTGGGGCGCCGCCTCTCCTAGGACCTATTGTGAGCCACAGGCCTTGGCAGGGTCCTTGGGAGCAGTGGCGCCCCATAAAAGGCCTGAGGGGAGCCACCGCCTCTGGAAGGGCCCCTGAAGGCGTCAGCACCGCTGGCAGGGCCTCTGGGAGCACAATGGTCCCTAGGAACGTACCTGGAGGCGCCCCCATCCCTGGAAAGGCCCTAGAGATCATGGCTGTCCCTGTGAGGGCCCCAAGGGTCGCCAGTGCCCCTAGCAGGGCCCATGAGGGCGTCGCAGTCCCTGTGAGGGTCCCTAGGAGCGTTGCTGTCCTTGTGAGGGCCCCTTGGAGCATTGCCATCCCTTAGAGGCCCTTGGAAGCTTGGCTGTTCCTGGAGGGGCCCCTGTGGACGCCGCCTTCCCTGAGAAGGCCCCTAGGATAGGAATTGTCCCTAAGAGTGCCCCTGGTGGATCCAGCGCCCCTGACAGGCCCCTGGGCGGCACCGCCGAACCTGAGAGGGCCCTGGGGGCACCTCCGTGCCTTGCATGGCCAAGTGACCCTAACAGGGAAAGCAGCAATCCAGAGGTCCCTTACAGGGACGGTGGCGCCTTCAGGGGTGTTCCCAGGGACGGCGACGCCCCCAGGGGCCATACCACAGCGGTGGCGCATTCAGGGGCCCTTCCAGAGGCGGTGTCTCCCCCAGGGTCCCTCTATGGGGCGCCTCTGCCCCCAAGGAACCTGCCAGGGGCTGCAGCGCCCTTATGGGCCCTCCTTGGGCCGGTGGCGCTGCTATGGGGCCTTCTAGTCGCAGAGGGTGCCTTTCTAGGGGCGACAGGGTCTCTGCCAGAGGCGACGGCGCCCCCAGGGGCCCTTCCACATGTGGCCTCGCCCCAAAAACTTCATAGTTTTGTCGTACATTTTGAATTCGTCCAGTAATCCCTCATTTAAACGTGATTGGTAGAGTAAGATTTAACGTCATCAAATTACAGCCAATAGGAGAACAGAGCAATCAGTCAGCACAACACCCCAACTTATGCTTTGCTGTTGGATATTTATTCTCGTTTCACTATTTAAACTCTGGGAGATGTGACGTTAAATACACACTGCCCATAGCATTTTCAGTTTTATCGCAACCTGAACAATGTAAAGGAGAATAAATATCCAACAGCAAAACATAAGTTGGGGTGTTGTGCTGACCGGTTGCTCTGTTTTCCTATTGGCTGTAATTTGATGACGTTACCTCTTATTCCACCAATCACAGTTAAGTAAGAGATTACTGGAAGAATGCAATATGTACGACTCCACTATCCATTGTTTTGGGGCGCCGCCTCCCCTAGGAGGACCTCTTGCGAGCCACAGGCCTTGGCAGGGTCCCTGGGAGCAGTGGCACCCCATAAAGAGGCCTAAGGGGAGCCACCGCCGCTGGAAGGGCCCCTAAAGGCGCCACCGCCGCTGGCAGGGCCTCTGGGAGCCCCATGGTCCCTAGGAACGTACCTGGAGGTGCCGCCGTCCCTGGAAAAGCCCCAGGGATCATGGCTGTCCCTGTGAGGGCCCCAGGGCTCGCCAGTGCCCCTAGCAGGGCCCATGAGGGCGTTGCAGTCCCTGTGAGGGTCCCTAGGAGCGTTGCTGTCCTTGCGAGGGTCCCTTGGAGCATTGCCATCCCTTAGAGGCCCTTGGAAGCTTGGCTGTTCCTGGAGGGCCCCTGTGGACGCCGCCTTCCCTGAGAAGGCCCCTAGGATAGCAGTTGTCCCTAAGAATGCCCCTGGTGGATCCAGTGCCCCTGACAGGCCGCTGGGCGGCACCGCCGACCCTGAGAGGGCCCTGGGGGCACCTCCGTGCCTTGCATGGCCAAGTGACCCTCACAGGGAAAGCAGCAATCCAGGGGTCCCTTACAGGGACTAGGGCGCCTTCAGGGGTATTCCCAGGGACGGCGGCGCCCCCAGGGGCCATACCACAGCGGTGGCTCATTCAAGGGCCCTTCCAGAGGCGGTGTCTCCCCCAGGGTCCCTCTATGGGGCGCCTCTGCTCCCAAGAAACCTGCCAGGGGCTGCGGCGCCCCTATGGGCCCTCCTAGGGCCGGCGTCGCTGGTATGGGCCCTCCTAGTCGCAGTGGGTGCCTTTCCAGGGGCGGCAGGGTCACTGCCAGGGGTGACGGCACCCCCAGGGGCCCTTCCACATGCGGCATCGCCCCAAATTCTTCATAGTTTTGAGGTACATTTTGCATTCGTCCAGAAATCCCTTTACGGTCAGTGATTCTCAATTTGCTTTGCTGTTGGATATTTATTCTCGTTTCACTATTTAAACTCTGGGAGATGTGACGTTAAATACACACTGCCCATAGCATTTTCAGTATTATCGCAACCTGAACAATGTAAAGGAGAATAAATATCCAACAGCAAAACATAAGTTGGGGTGTTGTGCTGACTGGTTGCTGTGTTTTCCTATTGGCTGTAATTTGATGATGTTACCTCTTATTCCACCAATCACAGTTAAGAAAGAGATTACTGGAAGAATGCAATATGTGCGACACCACTATCCATTGTTTTGGGGCGCCGCCTACCCGAGGACCTATTGTGAGCCACAGGCCTTGGCAGGGTCCTTGGGGGCAGTGGCGCCCCATAAAGGGCCTGAAGGGAGCCACCGCCTCTGGAAGGGCCCCTGAAGGCGCCAGCACCGCTGGCAGGGCCTCTGGGAGCACAATGGTCCCTAGGAACGTACCTGGAGGCGCCCCCATCCCTGGAAAGGCCCTAGAGATCATGGCTCTCCCTGTGAGGGCCCCAAGGGTAGCCAGCGCCCTAGCCTTGCGAGGGTCCCTTGGAGCATTGCCATCCCTTAGAGGCCCTTGGAAGCTTGGCTGTTCCTGGAGGGGCCCCTGTGGACGCCGCCTTCCCTGAGAAGGCCCCTAGGATAGCAATTGTCCCTAAGAGTGCCCCTGGTGGATCCAGCGCCCCTGACAGGCCCCGGACGCCGCCTTCCCTGAGAAGGCCCCTAGGATAGCAATTGTCCCTAAGAGTGCCCCTGGTGGATCCAGCGCCCCTGACAGGCCCCTAGGCGGCACCGGCGACCCTGAGAGGGCCCTGGGGGCACTTCCGTGCCTTGCATGGCCAAGTGGCCCTCACAGGTATACCAGCAATCCCAGGGACCCTAACAGTGACGCCTTCAGGGGTGTTCCCAGGGACGGCGGCTCCCCCAGGGGCCATACCACAGCAGTGGCGCATTCAGGGGCCCTTCAGGCGGTGTCTCCCCCAGGGTCCCTTTATGGGGCGCCTCTGCCCCCAAGTAACCTGCCAGGGCCTGCGGCGCCCCTATGGGCCCTCCTAGTCGCAGAGGGTGCATTTCCAGGGGCGGCAGGGTCACTGCCAGGGGCGACGGCACCCCCAGGGGCCCTTCCACATGCGGCATCGCCCCAAAAACTTCATAGTTTTGTCATACATTTTGCATTCGTCCAGTAATCCCTTATTTAAATGTGATTGGTGCAGTAAAATTTAACGTCATCAAATTACAGCCAATAGGAGAACAGAGCAATCACTCAGCACAACTCGCCAACTTATGCTTTGCTGTTGGATATTTATTTTCGTTTCAATATTTAAACTCTGGGAGATGTGACGTTAAATATACACTGCCCATCATAGCATTTTCAGTATTATCGCAACCTGAACAATGTAAAGGAGAATAAATATCCAACAGCAAAACATAAGTTGGGGTGTTGTGCTGACTGGTTGCTCTGTTTTCCTATTGGCTGCAATTTGATGACGTTACCTCTTATTCCACCAATCATAGTTAAGTAAGAGATTACTGGAAGAATGCAATATGTACGACTCCACTATCCATTGTTTTGGGTCGCCGCCTCCCCTAGGAGGAACTCTTGCGAGCCACAGGCCTTGGCAGGGTCCCTGGGAGCAGTGGCGCCCCATAAAGAGGCCTAAGGGGAGCCACCGCCGCTGGAAGGGCCCCTAAAGGCGCCACCGCCGCTGGCAGGGCCTCTGGGAGCCCCATGGTCCCTAGGAACGTACCTGGAGGCGCCCCCGTCCCTGGAAAAGCCCCAGGGATCATGGCTGTCCCTGTGAGGGCCCCAGGGCTCGCCAGTACCCCTAGCAGGGCCCATGAACGCGTTGCAATCCCTGTGAGGGTCCCTAGGAGCGTTGCTGTCCCTGCGAGGGTCCCTTGGAGCGTTGCCATCCCTGAGAGGCCCTTGGAAGCTCGGCTGCTCGTGGAGGAGCCCCTGTGGACGCCGCCTTCCCTGAGAAGGCCCCTAGGATTGCAGTTGTCCCTAAGAGTGCCCCTGGTGGATCCAGCGCCCATGACAGGCCCCTGGGCGGCATCGCCAACCCTGAGAGGGCCCTGGGGGCACCTCCGTGCCTTGCATGGCCAAGTGACATTCACGGGGATAGCGGCAATCCCAGGGTCCCTTACAGGGACGGGGGCGCCTTCAGGGGTGTTCCCAGGGACGGCGGCCCCCCCCAGGGGCCATACCACAGCGGTGGCGCATTCAGGGGCCCTTCCAGAGGCGGTGTCTCCCCCAGGGTCCCTCTATGGGGCGCCTCTGCCCCCAAGGAACCTGCCAGGGGCTGCAGCGCCCCTATGGGCCCTCCTTGGGCTGGTGGCGCTGCTATGGGGCCTCCTAGTCGCAGAGGGTGCCTTTCTAGGGGCGGCAGGGTCTCTGCCAGAGGCGGCGGCGCCCCCAGGGGCCCTTCCACATGTGGCATCGCCCCAAAAACTTCATAGTTTTGTCGTAAATTTTGCATTCGTCCAGTAATCCCTCATTTAAACGTGATTGGTGGAGTAAGATTTAACGTCATCAAATTACAGCCAATAGGAGAACAGAGCAATCAGTCAGGACAACACCCCAACTTATGCTTTGCTGTTGGATATTTATTCTCGTTTCACTATTTAAACTCTGGGAGATGTGACGTTAAATATATACACTGCCCATAGCATTTTCAGTATTATCGCAACCTGAACAATGAAAAGGAGAATAAATATCCAACAGCAAAACATAAGTTGGGGTGTTGTGCTGACTGGTTGCTGTGTTTTCCTATTGGCTGTAATTTGATGATGTTACCTCTTATTCCACCAATCACAGTTAAGAAAGAGATTACTGGAAGAATGCAATATGTGCGACACCACTATCCATTGTTTTGGGGCGCCGCCTACCCGAGGACCTATTGTGAGCCACAGGCCTTGGCAGGGTCCTTGGGAGCAGTGGCGCCCCATAAAGAGGCCTGAAGGGAGCCACCGCCTCTGGAAGGGCCCCTGAAGGCGCCAGCACCGCTGGCAGGGCCTCTGGGAGCACAATGGTCCCTAGGAACGTACCTGGAGGCGCCCCCATCCCTGGAAAGGCCCTAGAGATCATGGCTCTCCCTGTGAGGGCCCCAAGGGTCGCCAGTGCCCATAGCAGGGCCCATGAGGCCTTCGCAGTCCCTGTGAGGGTCCCTAGGAGCGTTGCTGTCCTTGCGAGGGTCCCTTGGAGCATTGCCATCCCTTAGAGGCCCTTGGAAGCTTGGCTGTTCCTGGAGGGGCCCCTGTGGACGCCGCCTTCCCTGAGAAGGCCCCTAGGATAGCAATTGTCCCTAAGAGTGCCCCTGGTGGATCCAGCGCCCCTGACAGGCCCCTAGGCGGCACCGGCGACCCTGAGAGGGCCCTGGGGGCACCTCCGTGCCTTGCATGGCCAAGTGACCCTCACAGGGATAGCAGCAATCCCAGGGGTCCCTTACAGGGACGGGCGCCTTCAGGGGTGTTCCCAGGGACGGCGGCGCCCCCAGGGGCCATACCACAGCGGTGGCTCATTCAGGGGCCCTTCCAGAGGCGGTGTCTCCCCCAGGGTCCCTCTATGGGGCGCCTCTGCTCCCAAGAAACCTGCCAGGGGCTGCGGCGCCCCTATGGGCCCTCCTAGGGCCGGCGTCGCTGGTATGGGCCCTCCTAGTCGCAGTGGGTGCCTTTCCAGGGGCGGCAGGGTCACTGCCAGGGGCGACGGCACCCCCAGGGGCCCTTCCACATGCGGCATCGCCCCAAATTCTTCATAGTTTTGACGTACATTTTGCATTCGTCCAGAAATCCCTTACTTAAACGTGATTGGTGGAGTAAGATTTAACATCATCAAATTACAGCCAATAGGAGAACAGAGCAATCAGTCAGCACAACACCCCAACTTATGCTTTGCTGTTGGATATTTATTCTCGTTTCACTATTTAAACTCTGGGAGATGTGACGTTAAATACACACTGCCCATAGCATTTTCAGTATTATCGCAACCTGAACAATGAAAAGGAGAATAAATATCCAACAGCAAAACATAAGTTGGGGTGTTGTGCTGACTGGTTGCTGTGTTTTCCTATTGGCTGTAATTTGATGATGTTACCTCTTATTCCACCAATCACAGTTAAGTAAGAGATTACTGGAAGAATGCAATATGTACGACACCACTAGCCATTATTTTGGGGCGCCGCCTCCCCTAGGAGGACTTATTGTGAGCCACAGGCCTTGGTAGGGTCCCTGGGAGCAATGGCGCCCCATAAAGAGGCCTGAGGGGAGCCACCGCCTCTGGAAGGGCCCCTGAAGGCGTCAGCGCCGCTGGCATGGCCTTTGGGAGCACCACGGTCCCTACGCACATACCTGGAGGCGCCCCCGTCCCTGGAAAGGATGCAGGGATCATGGCTGTCCCTGTGAGGGCCCGTAGGGACGCCAGTGCCCCTAGCAGGGCCCATGGGGGTGCCGCCGTCACTGTGAGGTTCCCTAGGAGCGTTGCCGTCCCTGAGAGGCCAATGAAAGCTGGATCTACCATGGGCGGTCTTAGGGACAATTGCAATCCTAGGGGCCTTCTCAGGGAAGGCGGCGTCCACAGGGGCTCCTCATGGAACAGCCGAGCTCCCAAGGGCCTCTCAGGGACGGCAACTCTCCAAGGGACACTTCGCACGGACGGCAACACTGCTAGGGACCCTCACAGGGACGGCGACGCCCTCATGTGCCCTGCTAGGGGCACTGGCGACCCTAGGGGCCCTCACAGGGACAGCCATTATCTCGTGGGCCTCTCCAGGGACGGGGGCGCCTCCAGGTACGTTTCTAGGGACCGTGGTGCTCCCAGAGGCCCTGCTGGGTGAGAGTATTAGTTCCTGGAAGCCTGCACTACTTCCTGGAGGACAGTATTAGTTCCTGGAAGCCTCCACTACCTCCTGGAGGACAGTATTAGTTCCTGGAAGCCTCCTCTACCTCCTGGAGGACAGTATTAGTTCCTGGAAGCCTCCACTACCTCCTGGAGGACAGTATTAGTTCCTGGAAGCCTCCACTACCTCCTGGAGAACAGTATTAGTTCCTGGAAGCCCCCACTACCTCCTGGAGGACAGCATTAGTTTCTGGAAGCCTACACTACTTCCTGGATGACGGTGTTAGTTCCTGGAAGCCTCCAGTACCTCCTGGAGGACAGTATTAGTTTCTTGAAGCCTCCACTCTCTCCTGGAGGACAGTATTAGTTCCTGGAAGCCTCCACTACCTCCTGGATGACAGTGTTGGTTCCTGGAAGCCTCCACTACTTCCTGGAAGGCTCCACTACTTCCTGGATGATAGTGTTTGTTCCTGGAAGCCTCCACTACTTCCTGGATTACAGTGTTAGTTCCTGGAAGCCTCCACTACTTCTTGGATGACAATGTTAGTTCCTGGAACCCTCCACTACTTCCTGGATGGTAGTGTTAGTTCCTGGAAGCCTCCACTACTTCCTGGATGGTAGTGTTTGTTCCTGGAAGCCTCCACTACCGCCTGGATGACAGTGTTAGTTCCTGGAAGCCTCCACTACTTCCTGGATGGTAGTGTTAGTTCCTGGAAGCCTCCACTACTTCCTGGATGGTAGTATTTGTTCCTAGAAGCCTCCACTACTTCCTGGATTACAGTGTTAGTTCTTGGAAGCCTACAGTACCTCCTGGAGGATAGCATTAGTTCCTGGAAGCCTCCACAACCTCCTGGAGTACAGCGTTAGCTCCTGTAAGCCTCCACTACCTACTGGAGGATAGTATTAGTTCGTGGAAGCCTCCACTACCTCCTGGAGGTCAGTATTAGTTCCTGGAAGCCTCCACTACCTTACGGAGGATAGATAAGTTCCTGGAAGCCCCCACTACCTCTTGGAGGATAGTATTAGTTCCTGGAAGCCTCCACTACGTCCTGGAGGACAGTATTAGTTACTGGAAGCCTCCACTACCTCCTGGAGGCCAATATTAGATCCTAGAACCCTCCACTATCTCCTGGAGTACAGCACTAGTTCCTGGAAGCCTCCACTACCTCCTGGTGGAGAGTATTAGTTCTTGGAAGCCTCCACTACCTCCAGGAGGATTGTATTCGTTACAGGAAGCCTCCACTACCTGCTGGAGGCCAGTATTAGTTCCTGGAAGCCTCCACTACCTCCTGGATGCCACAATTAGATCGTGGAAGCCTCCACTATCTCCCGAAGGATAGTATTAGATCGTGGAAGCCTCCACTACCTCCTGAAGGTCAGTATTAGTTCCTGGAAGCCTCCACTACCTCCTGGAGATGAGTATTAGTTCCTAGAAGCCTCCACTAACTCCTGGAGGCCAGTATTAGTTCCTGGAAGCCCCCACTACCTCCTGGAGTACAGTATTTGTTCCTGGAAGCCTCCGCTACCTCCTGAAGGTCAGTATTAGTTCCTGGAAGCCTCCACTACCTCCTGGAGGCCAGTGTTAATTCCTAGAAGCATCCACTACCTCCTAGAGGACAGCATTAATTCCTAGAAGCCTCCACTACCTCCTGGAGGCCAGTAGTTCCTGGAAGCCTCCTGTACTTCCTGGAGTGCAGCATTAGTTCCTGGAAGCCTCTCCAGTACCTCCTGGAGGCCAGTATTAGTTCTCTGGAGGGCCCTACTACCCTCTGGAGGACAGTATTAGTTCTTGGAAGCCTCCACTACCTCCTGGAGCCCAGTATTAGTTCCTGGAAGCCCCCACTACCTCCTGGAGTACAGCACTAGTTCCTGGAAGCCTGCAGTACCTCCTGGTGGACAATTTTAGTTCCTGGAAGCCTCCATTACCTCCTAGGGAACAGCATTAGTTCCTGGAAGCCTCCATTACCTCCTAGGGAACAGTATTAGTTCCTGGAAGCCTCCATTACCTCCTAGGGAACAGTATTAGTTCCTGGAAGCCTCCATTACCTGTTGGAGGACAGTATTAGTTCTGGAAGCCTCCACTACATCCAGGAGTGTAGCATTAGTTCCTGGAAGCCCCCACTACCTCCTGGAGTGAAGCATTAGCTCTTGGAAGCCTCCACTACCTCCTGGAGGTCGGTATTAGTTCCTGGAAGCCTCCACTACATCCAGGAGGATTGTATTAGTTCCTGGAAGCCTCCACTACCTCCTGGAGGCCAGTGTTAATTCCTAGAAGCATCCACTACCTCCTAGAGGACAGCATTAATTCCTAGAAGCCTCCACTACCTCCTGGAGGCCAGTAGTTCCTGGAAGCCTCCTCTACTTCCTGGAGTGCAGCATTAGTTCCTGGAAGCCTCTCCAGTACCTCCTTGAGGACAGTATTAGTTCCTGGAAGTCTCCCCTACCTCCAGGAGGCCAGTGTTAGTTCCTGGAAGCCTCCACTACTTCCTGGAGGCCAGTGTTAGTTCCTGGAAGCCCCCACTACTTCTTGGAGGACAGTATTAGTTCCTGGAAGCCTCCACTACCTCCTGGCGGACAGTATTAGTTCCTGGAAGTCTCCACTACTTCCTGGATGACTGTTAGTTCCTGGAAGCATCCAGTACCTCCTGGAGGAGAAGTATTAGTTCCTGGAAGCCTCTACTCCCTCCTGGATGACAGTGTTAGTTCCTGGAAGCCTCCATTACCTCCTGGAGGACAGTATTAGTTCCTGGAAACCTCCACTACCCACAACACGCTCAACCTTGTTGGGCACTTGTTATGATAACACTCATGATCCATTATCCACTAACAATTTTGTGTTATTTTTCAGCCATGTTTCTGAAAATAAATTTTTTCATGTAGGATCACTTTAAAATTTATAAAAATAACATGAAATACAGTACAGCAAGTCCTCACTTAACGTCGATGTTACGTTCCTAAAAACGCGATGTTATACGAAACAATGTTAAGCGGAAAAATTTTCCCCATAAAAAATGGCTAAAATACGGGACTTGCGTTCCTGACCCTCCCTTTGTCCCTCATACCCAGAATTTTCTGGGTAATGGAAAAATTTTCTCTGAAGTTCCAGAAATTGTGCATTACACCATCTCTCAAAGCTGAGTACCAATACAAACTTAGTTTTGTATGCACTATTTTCTATAGAAATGGCAATGATTTTCCGTATAAGTAATGTATTTCATGGGCAAAGGGAGGCTCGGGAACGTAACTCCCGTATTTTATATATTTTTTTATGGGTAAAATTGAACCACTTAACGTTGTTTCGTATAACTTTGCATTTTTAGGAACGTAACCCCGACGTTAAGCGAGGACTTACTGTATGCAAACAAAGTATTTTAAGAAATCTTCAATGTCCCACTTACACAACCATAATATTTAAAGGGCAATTTTATGTATAAAAAATCACTTAGCTTCTCTTTCTGCCTTTTCAATATGTAAACTGTAGATGTACAGAAAACCCAAGATACAACTTTTTCAACAATTCTACTTTCTCACTAGTCAATGTGTGTCTTCCTCTTTGGAGAGCTAGGACCACTATTTACAAGAAATTATATATTGTACTGTGAATTGGGGGTAAACAGTCTCTGGGTCAGGAGCAACAGGCACACACATTGGCAACTGGACAACTACATGTTGGCTGAAAGTACCATTAATTATGAGGTTTGCCAGATAATGATTTTTCTATAACCAACATTAAATGGGAGTTGTACGTTGATAGAATGCTGGATAAGAGAGGGTCAACTTGTATCATAATCTTGCTCATTTTAATTAGAATTTTGATGAACATATGAAAAAGGTTTTTTCTTAAGTTGAGGGCCACATGATAACTCAGTGGCCTGCAGCCAGAGTTAAGAACTGCTGCCCTACCTGATAGCCACTTAAAAACAAAATTCATAAACCCAAACCATAAAGTCAGTCAGTCTGATAGACACATGCATGTTTACAGATTACAGACATGGAGTACTTTCCTGAGTTACTTAAACCCCTAGCAGGGAATGAACAACTAATAACAGATAAAACAAAGCAGTCCTTCTCTACTTAGGTGATACTGACACATCCCAAAATAACATTTAAGTTTTTCTCATAGATGAACACTCCAGCTAAGGTTACCTGAAACTTAATGATGCGCACAAAGGAACAATGTGAGTTTCTAGTAATAAAATTCTCTTGAAGCTTGGTGTTTATTGAATATAAGGACAGCTACAAACTGTTACTTAAAACATATTGCAGGAATATGGAAAAAAAGTATAAAACAAATGTTCACAGTAGCAGTTCATAATGTCCAGTATCATATCACACTTTGTTTTTTGTTTTCATACTGGGGCTTCCACTTATTTGCCGAGACAGGGTTAAGACAGTGCTCCACCCACATTCCCTTAAGGCTTAACAATGACAGATTCTTGACAAACTCGCTCTCGACTATTTTTGGGTGACACCACTGTCGCTCCCTGAGCCCAACGTTTGCACAATGAGACAACTCAACACTTTGAGGTATTAAATCTTTCATGGGGGTTCTACAGAAGAACATGTAGTCAACTAACATGGCAGAGTCAAGCTAGGTAATATGAGCTGTACTTAAAAACTGTTGATTTACTGACCTGAACAAACACAACAGGAGGACGACCTTTATGTAGTCTGTTGATGCACATTTTACTTCTGATGTTACTTATATAAGCTGCTGCCCCAGAAAATTCACATAAGCCTGATAAATACCCGACTGTGCATCCATTTACAGCTATGAACAAAATTAAGATTCTTCTTTTGGCACAAAACATAAAACTAAAAAAAAATGAACGGCACACTAAAAGGTATTCCCTCCTGAAGGTAAATCTGACGTGTAGAAGAAACCCGTCTAGATCAAACGTGTAAAAACAGAATGAAAGCAATTCCTCATGGGTAGCTCAACTCTGTGCTTTGCTGAAGATAATGGCCTAAACTTAAACAGGGCTGGTAACAATTAGAGGTACCTTGAGCAGTCTCTTTCCATGAGCTTGACAACTTTTAGTGAAGAATTTTTATAGTTTAAGACTACATCTGCCCCCTCCATGATCAGTGAGCAAAAAGTTTATATTACTCCCATACAAATTCATTAGGGAAAAAAAATAAAAAAAATCACAAAAATAAAATTAAAAATTGAGAGAAAAATTCAATTGTATTCCCATTTTGTGCTACTGCACATTCCACTATATAGTTTAAGGCTCGAGACAGTACAGTAATTGCATACCTAATTCTAATTTCATTATCTAAAAAATATGACCTATCTAGTATTTTTGAATTTGATAATTCTAAGATGATGAGATCCACCTTCTTTCCTCTTAAAAGTAGAACCAAAATGGAGCCAAATTTGTAGGTAAATGGTGTCTGTTGTAGACGGCGCTTCTAGCAACTCTTGGCAACACCAACAACCACAAAATTCAGCTGGTGACTATCCCAATTGGGCTGAGGGCTGGCCATAACCCAAATATCCAAAGGTACTGATCATCAAGTAATACATTTAAAAAGTCTTGCGGTGAAATTTGGAGGGTTTCCATTGTTAAACAACTACCATCTTCTCTTGCTCAGGACCAACTCAAAAAAGCCAACTTGATGAGACTTGACGCCATCAGATGATAGCCAGAAAGCTGCAATCGAAGCTGAATTCAGGGTGCGTAACAAAATCCAAAACTTTCTAAAAGTAGGGCTTGACTGAGTAGTTTAATATCTATAAGAGCACTGTGGATTCGAGTAAGGAAAGGCAATCTCTCTTTCCTGTCTTAACCTCCACAAACTGTCATATTCTAGACATTAACTCACCGGAGTCCATCCTGAGCAAGGCAACACACTACTTCCTTACTATTGCTCTTTGAAAGGTAGGAAATACCTGTTGATCTGAAACAAAAAAAATTACACTTAAACTGCTTTATAAGATAGGAAATGTAAAGTAAAGGCTAAACGAGTTTGAAGCCTTGCTTTGACTTAAACTAGGGTGAAGTCAATGTCTAAGATATACCTATGAGCTTTTTTCACTGCTACTCTTTCCCTGGGGTAAGTTGAAGAGGTTTCACCTTAAAAATGATCACTGATAATTCACTGTGACCCTGATCAGACATAATGCCACAAGGATGCCAAACACTTGACTCAGTCTAGCATCTGGTCCCAGTTTCTTGCATCACCAAAAAAACTCTTTTCTGCACACTTCTTTGTAAGTTGTGAATATTTCTTTACATATATATATACACAAATATACATAAAGAACACTTTTTGATTAATGTTTATAAACCAATTTGCATTTTCTTAAAGTGCTGTGGTCATCTTGGTGACCTCTCCCACTGTTTGCCAACAGTTGCAAGACATTTGGATATCATCAGTTCCTTACAAGTGTGTCACAGGTCGGCATTTGTTGCTGTCCACACTTAAAAGACCATTTATGGTCTCTCGGGGATCACCACCACACCACTATTTCATCCTTAATACCTGAAGCAGAAAAATGATATTCATTATTAATTTCCTGAACACTTGAAGCAAAAATTATATTCATTACCAATCATCCTAATACTGAAAGAAGAGAAATAATATTTATTACTAATCATAATGAACACATGAAGCAGGAATAATATTCATTGCTTGAAGCAGATAGACTGCATTCATTTCCAATCATCCTGAATACTTGAGACAGACACACCAAAATATAAATATTGTTTCTAAAAATGGTAAACTGCCAACCCATGTGGTCTGGTACAACATGAATGACAATTTGAAACATAATTATTCAGAGTTGGTACATTGTTTACCACAGGCTGTTGTAGCCCACTCCACTGCTTAGTCACTGTGCTCTTAGTTTTCAGTGTTGTGTTTTTATAAATTATGCCCCTTTGATGGCATCCAAATAGTGTCTGAGTGATAGTGTTGTGAAGTGGAAAACTATTACAATAGAGGCACCAATGGAATGCCTAACTCCCAGACCGACACCTACAACAACTCGGCTCACCTAATGTATAAAGTCGGTTGCAAAGCAGCAAAAGAACTTTACCTTTTTCCAAGAGCCATTTGTCAACTGAGAGATGGATGGATTCACACCATCATATTCCCTAAACTTTTTCATTATAAGCAATACCATTAAGTAACCAGTAATCATGATGCTGTACAGTACACGGTCATGTCATACTGACAGTACTGTGCCCTCTTTCTATTTATCACAACAGATTTTCTATAAACTAAGTGGAAAAACAAAGTTTGACATAAAAAGTAATTCTGTCAAATAGAAATTTCTTACACATTAACCCCTCCCAACCAATTTAGGAATCAAGTTGGGTCACTCGTTCTAAGCAACTGTGCAACGAGAGGCAAATGTGAAATAAGCAAATAGCCATAATTCATCCTGTTGATCAAGCTCGGTTAAGCTTAAGTTAAGTTGGGTTAGGCTAAGCAAGGGCTGGGAGGACTGTTTGGCTATGGTTAGGGGGAGGTGGGTTAGATTGGGGTGAGACTAAAGCAAGGGTCAGGTTAGGTAAAAATGGGTCAGGTTAGGGAAAGATTAGCCTAAAATTGGATTAAAATAGGGTTAAATCATATTTGGTTGGGCTGTGTTAGGTTAGATTGGGTTTGGCTTGGTTGTTAAATTAAGTTAGGTTGGCTTATATGTTAGGTTAGGTTAGGTTGGGCTAGGTTGTGTTTGGTCAGATTGAGCTGATTTGTGTTTGGTCAGGTTGAACTGGGCTGTGTTTAGGTTAGGTTAGGTTAGGTTGAGCTGGGTTGTGTTAGGTTAAGTTGAGCTGGGTTGTGTTAGGCTAAGTTGAGCTGGGTTGTGTTATGTTAGATTAGGTTGGGTTTGACTGTGTTACATTAGGTTAGGTTGGACTGTGTTATGTTATGTTACATTAGGTTGGGTTGGGTTGGGTTGTGTTGGACCGTGTTACATTAGGTTGGTTAACTGTGTTATGTTAGGTTGGGTTGGTCTTGGTTGTTATATAAGTTAGATAAGGTTGTGTTCATCAGGTTAGGCTGGCTGGATAGGTTCTTCAACACACTTACTGACATATAACTGCCTGGTTCACTTAACTTTCCTTCTCACCAGGAAGACCAAGGCAATACTCCCATCTGTATAAACTTACCTGAAGTGTTTAGTTGCCAAGGGCATGAGGATTTCTCTGAAAGAACAGAGTTGGTTTGTGAAAGCCTCTACTCAACTTGATAATCGAGGTTATTATTATTTCTTTACTGTACAAATATTTACAAATTCAAGTCTACCCACCAGGGATATGCTAATAGTCTAGAGTTCCTATTCCTCTTGACTTCTCCGAACACAACGTGCTACTTTCTTCTTAAAGATATTGTAATCTTCACGCCAGTCTTTCTGTAATTAAAACAAAAGGGAGTAATTAAACATTTGATACACTAAAGGCAACAAATCAAGTCATTCAAGTACAGACAAGTAAAATTATTCCATAAGTATGAAAATTCTTGTACAGAATGTGACTCACAAATGATTACTGTAAACATATATATGTGTGTGTGTCTGTGTATGTAATGTTTCTACTTCTTGTAGCATCTTCCTGTTGCTTCATACAATGTTCTTGCACCACACTCCATTAGTTTGAAGTATATTTCACCTGATTCACCTCAAACAAAATAATGAGAGCCCAAGAAAAGTGACAGATAGATACTGTACTTATATACTGTATATACAGTATATATAGTAATACTAGCGTCTTAGATCCTGGAGTTCCATTTCAAAACGATCAAAATTACTTAGTTTATGATTACAGTGACCCCTCGTTTAACGAATGCCTCGGTTAACGAAATTTCAGTTAAGGAACTGCCTTCCATAAGGATCTTCAATTCGGTTAACGAACAAAAATTCGGTTAACGAATTTCTTACAAACCGACCTCAACATGTTTTCGCTTGCAGTGACCGGGCAACCAGCTTTAGTATCAGTCCGCCAATACATTAATCGGTTCTAGGGCTTAAATTCCTTACTATTTTAGTAAATATCAAACAGTTTATACTATTCAATAATTTTAAAAGTTTAATATTAACTTTTTTAGTCATTTTAACAATTATTGAACATAATTGAAGGTAAAGAAACTAGTTTCTGGCGTGCCATCCAGCCTGTTAACACACCAGACAGGCGTTAGTCTCTCTCTGTTTTCAGTGGAGGTAACATCTTGCTTGAGACTCTCTTCAACTAAATGCTTTTTTTCTGTGTTTCCAAGCAAATTATTGGTCATTTTGAAATATATTTTACATATTGACAATATATAATGCAGTGCAGTGTTGATTTAAAGAAAATAATCTTGAAATACACCAAGAAAACTAAAATTTTATGGATGAAATGGTGCCATGGGGTGACTTCTCTTCCACCCCAATGCCTTTTCTTCTTCCTTCTCCTCCACCCCCATTCTAATTCCCATCATCATCATCATCCAGGAGCCTTCTACATACACACCTCAAAGTAAGTGAACTTTTCTACCATTTTTGTTGAATTTAGGAAATTTTCGGTGAGCTGGAACCAATTACCCAAAAACGCATTGAAACAATGGTTTCGGTTAACAAACTTTTCGGTTAACGAACGACCTTCTGGAACGGATTGAGTTCGTTAACCGAGGGGTCACTGTACCAAATTTGTAAGGAATACACATTCTATGTTTAAGTTAAATATTCAGTAGATTTTGTGGTCCACATTCAAATGGAATTAATGTATGCTTAAATTATAATTTAAGATTTAAAATATTTTAATACAAAAATAAATAAAATGTAACGTACAGTACTGGTATTTATGTCAGACCAATAAATATATTTAAATTCTGACAGACTAATAAACATATTTATAAGGTTTCATTGATCGGTACAGTACAATACAATGAAATTAAGGGTTACTGAATAATTTACACCCTTTCATTCTATAGACTAAATAAGTGATGTCACCATGAGACTTGGGAATGGTAGTGTGAGCACCATGGTGAAATGATCCTTCTACTTCACAGACAGTACTGTACGGTACTGTACCTCATTTTGGCTAATATGAATATCTACATGGTTAAAGAGTTAGAATTACCCTAGTTCTTACTGAAAACCCAATACAATATAAGAGTTGAATTAAAACACTACCTGTAATGGAGTGATAGGTAAGTGAAACTGATAGGGTACAGTACTTAAGATAAATTATTTTTTCTTATGAAAGATGGGGAGATGTATATCAATGTCAGGAACAGTAAAATACACTGCTCCCTATACACAACAAGTCTTACTTTACATATTACAAAACATATATTCACAATATGACTGACATAATAAATTATCTTCATTATAAGCATGAACCATTATCTGAGTCAGTTAGCACCTGTACTATAGCTAACCTGATAGTCCCAAAGAACTTTTTGACCAGTCTGCATTAAGGTAACTAAGGAACCAATTCTTTATCATCTTGTATAATGGTGACAACATCTGGACATTTTTGGTATTAAGACTCAGTTTCATCAAAGTATTTATGATGAAAGCAGTAGCAACAGAAAATAAAAAGAGAGGACACAAATTAATGGACTTAGAAGAGATGAGATGGAAGTAGATGTATGACCAACAAAAAAAAAAAAATTTCTTACCGCTGCATCGACATTTGCTGGACTTTCATCATTAGGATCTGCTAGCATACTAATGACTGAGATGAGGATGGTCTCAACTGTATGCACGGGAAGCCAGCGCTCCGAGGCCTTTTCATATCCCCACTTATCATCCCCAGGTTCATGAAGAATTGAGATACATACATCCCCATTCTTCTCAACTGCAAAAGTGAAATACTATGTTCATACCATTGGCTTTTAAATAAAGTACGTTAAAATTACATTCCTAGCACACACAAAAGTATAGGGACAATTGCTATACAATACTGTATCTTAAATTCATTTTTACAACTAGCTTTCAGAAGTTAACAATCAGACCCCTGGAACAGACAAAATATTTAGAATACAAAAAAGTTGTGATTGGTTCACAAAGACTTTTCTTCCACAGAAACAAGATCCCTATACAGCATTAACCTTGAAGTACAGTAGTGCATGCAAGCAGCTGTCACACCACACACCATGTGGTTTACAGGACACATTATCTGGTTTAGTTTTAACTCATTTTAGATATTGCTGCTATAACAAATCAAGCTACAGCTCTAAAATATGCCCTAATACAGTACAGTCAACCCTCGCTTTACGCGTTTCCACGTTTACGCGGTACCCTGCCGAAACCAGAATGCTCACTTTCCGCGGTGCGTGTACCCCTTTAGGCGGAGAGCGGCTGGGGCGGTCCTCTCGCGCCGCGCCATTTTTGGATCCAAATCTCCCACCATCCGCCATGTTGTGTAAGCGGCGCGAGTAGGTTGCGCAGTGTATGTCTTTGTTGTGTTATCGGTGACGTCATATGACGTAGCGGACTGTGATTGGGCAAAGCATCCTTACCTCCCTCCCTGCTAGCTGTGATTGGTTTAATGTAGTACTATGACGTGCCCCGCCGCGGGAGCGTTCAAGCCCCTCGACCTACAGCGTCAGTTACACCCCTCCAGGCTACACCATGTATATCGGTATCCATTGTTCCATAAGAATGGCTTCCACCGGACCACCACCACCACCACAAAGAAACCTTGCATTACCTGGACCCAGCCGCCCTAAGCCAAATAAGACACGACGCTCCTTAAGCTACGAAATTAAATATAAGATCATACAAGAGTTGGAGAAAGGAACAAGACAGGTTGATCTTGCACGCCAGCATGGTGTTAACGAGTCTACGATCAGGACAATTAAGAAGGTTGCAGCCAAGATAAAGGAGCACATGAACATCACAAAGTCTACAGGTGCTTCTATGATCAAGTATTGCCACAACCAGGTGCTTCTCAAGACAGAAAAATTACTTGTGAGCTACTTGGTGCGTCAGGCGCGACGGAACATGGCGGTGGACACGCGCTCAGTTAAGGAGTACGCACGTGAACTGTATGCTGCAGTGTCACGAAAGATGGGAATTACAGAGCCCAAACCCTTTAATGCTTCCTCTGGGTGGTTACAGAGGTTTAAGAAGAGAAACAAGATCACCAATATCAACATTGGTGGTGAAGAAGCTAGTGCTGACCGTGTTGCGGCTAGGGAATTTCCTCCGTTTTTACGTGAGATTATGGAGGAAGGACAGTACACCGACGACCAGGTGTTTAACATGGACGAATCTGGTCTTTTTTGGAAAAAGCTACCTTCCAAGACCTTCGTTGTGAAGAATGCCAGCAAGTGTCGGGGCCGGAAGTTGCAGAAGGAGCGCATCACCGTCCTGTTTACCACCAATGCCTCCGGTACCTGTAAGCTCAAGTTATCGGTGATCCACACAGCACGCAAGCCGCACGCCTACAAGAGCATGGACATGACCAAGCTAAATGTCCACTGGCTGACCGCACGTAAGGCGTGGATGTTCTCTACACTGTCCCTCTCCTGGTTTGATGACTGTTTCGTTCCCGATGTGAAGAAATTCTGTGAGCAACATAATGTGCCATTCAAGATTTTGTTGCTGCTGGACAACGCACCAGGACACTCGCCCCTACTGTTAGATCGTCACCCCAACGTAAAAGTGGTCTTCCTTCCTCCCAACACTACGTCTATATTACAGCCCATGGACCAAGAATTGATCTGTAATGTAAAAGCTGCATTCTCTGCTAAAAAATTCAACCTCCTGAACGACTACACCAACACCAAGGAAGAGTTGCGTAACCTGAGTGACACCAACACCGATAGCAAGAGCGAAGACGACGAGAATCAACAGTTGGCAGAGCAAGAAGTACTTTTAAAACAATTCTGGAGAACATTCAACGTCAAGAAAGCTGTGGACTTCTTGGTGGAGGCATGGGATCAGCTGTCTGTAGCAACTGTTCGTCACGCATGGAGACATGTGTTGCAAGGCATTCCAGGTGTTAGGCAGAGTAAATCTGTGACTGGTGAGGTTCAGACTGTTGCAGTAGCAGTGGACCTTGCCAGAGAAGCTGCGCAGAGTGTTACAGTTGCAGGCTTCTCCGAGACCACCAACGACGACATCCTGGAGGTGATAAGGGATCCTGATGTGACTACCGACGAGATGGTAGATGATGATGATGTCAGTGAAGAGGCAGGTGGTGCGTCATCCCAAGAAGAACGCCGCTTATCCCATAGTAATGTTAGGGGTGCCATCGAGTGTATTGAGAAAGTCAAGCTCCTCCTTTCCGACAACCCTGACTCAGACAGGTATGAAATCTTCACTACCCAGCTGTTGCAGACTATGGAGCCCTACATCAAAGTTTATCACGACAACATAAACACCAGCCGTCAGCAAAGCATAACAGAGTTCTTCGCCCGCAACCCACCACAGCCAGCCCAAGCCAGTGATAGTGACAGAGGCAGAGACAGTGATGATGACTTTGAGGGATTTGTCAGGGAGGCACTAGTAAGTGTGGATGACACCGATGGAGACTCACCTGAGGGCCAGTAGCCTGCCCTCTGCTTCGGAACCAGCCTCCATTCCCCTACGCCGCCCCATCTCTTCTACTAACGTAAGTGTTAACCCCAACCTTGTTTTTTTCTAACCTAACCTTCAGTTTATTCTTCTCTTATTGACTGTTCCCTTCTATATTATGTGTGGGTGAATACCATCATAAAGTTAAGATGTTATTTTTAGTAAAACGTACGTATTGTGTCGGGAAAAAGTGGAGTTTGGGGGTCAGCCCGGTCTCTATTTCAATTAATCCCATATGTTATGTTGTTCACTTTCCGCGTTTCTCACTTTACGCGGGCCGCCGTGGGTTGAATTAACCGTGTAAAGTGAGGGTTCACTGTACAGTAATACTATTCCCAAAGTTCAAAAAATGACAAATTCAGGTCAAATCTAATAGACAGTGGCCTTGTGGAGTAAAAGAAACATATGGTCAATGAGCCATAGATGGATGGTACGTATGAGATGGTAGTTGTGGGAACACTGCACAAGACCACATGTCAATCATAACTATATTTTGTGACAGACATACACCCAGAACATGAACTTACTGTTTGGATGCCAAATATCTGTGATGAACTTCATTTTAGGTGGTCGGAGGGGATATTCTCGGGGAAATATTAGATGTGCTTTAAAAAAACCGCCTTCACTACAGGGTAAAGAAAAAGGAACTGTTATTAGTGAAGAAAATCTATTGCAATGAAAGAGAAAGCTAATAACAATAATGAAAGAATACATTTTACATATTGAACTGAAAAGTCTCTTCTTTCAATATTAAATTTTCTTCCTCTGATTATGAAATATATCTGAAACATCAGTAACTGATAATGATAATTGACACTGTCAATGACTAAAACAATGCAAGTGTCAGGCATTTACATGACAGAGACCAACAGCTACACCAATAAGGGTAACTAACCTACAGCACAGTGTATACACCACCCACCCATGTACACTTTTAACAAAACACTACCATTCTCTTAAAATATAGTCATATATTTTAATTATATATATATAAAAAAATAATAAAACAGATTAAAATATTATAATTATCTGAGAAGTGTATGATACAGGTACTTGAATATATTTTAAACTTTAATTTTTGAATGTGTATACAGTATCAGTACATACTGTTAATATTTAAAATTGTTCAAGACTATTGAGATTAAAATAATATTTTTTTAAACATGTAAATTATAAAATTCTTTAGAATAAACTGGTTAATTTTTCATAAAAGCATATTTTTTAAATTCTCTCGGTGCAGAATGCAAAATGAGACTACTATTTGTGGAATACAATATAAAGATAATTAAAAAAAAATCCTGAGAATATGGGCTATCTCAAAATTCTTTAGGGATATACAGGTAAAAAAAAAAGAAAAATAGCTTTACATTACAGAATACTAATGAAATTTTAAAATACTTTAGTGTAGAATTTAAATAAAATTACCTTAGGGTACAGTAAACAAGGCATATTACACAGGCTAAAAATTTAAAACAATTAGTATCCAGGTTACATTTTAAAATTAATTTGGGGTTATGCAATTAACCAATCACTTTTAAGTACTATACGGTTAAAAATAATGTTTTTAGCATACAGGTTAATTTAATTTAAAAAAAAAAGTATACAAATCACAATGAAATAAATAAGAGAAAGCATATATCACAGGTTAACGCGGCAGGAGTATTCACCGACTGCTGTGGCTAGTGTCCTCCCTACGACATCCTGTGCTCTAAAGGTTCAGTGTGTGGTGAGGGTGTCAGTTTTAGTGTGGTGAAGAAGGGTTTCAGTTTGTGGCAAGGACGTGTTTCAATTCCAGTGTGTGGTAATGAGGGATTTCAGTTTCAATTTGAAGTAATGAAGGTTTTAAAAGTGGAAGCTATACATATACTGTAGCCGGAACACTTGAGGAGACTCTGGCCACACCATAAGAAACAAGTTAACAATTGCTAGTTTGACTATCATGTAAGTGAAGCAGTTGACACTTGCTTGTACTGTACACAAGAATGTGGTCTTACGTCCATATAAAAAGTAACAGTCCAATTGAGCGGTGATTAACTGTGATTTTTGGACAAAGAAATGAACCATCAATTAAAGACTGTCTATATACTTCCCCTCAGCTAATAACCCAGAAAATAGCCTCTATGTAAATATTTTTTTTCTGTCGAGATTAACCAAATACAATACTGTACTGTAGTAGAAAAACTTCCGCTGTGTATGTTCATTTTATTGTATGGGCAATGACAGATATCCACCAATAGTGTACAAATTTATATTCAATTTACACTTTAAGAATCATTAACATCTACAACTGAACTGGAATCTTGAATTAAAAATTTAATTTTAACCCTTAAATAGGAACCTACATCAATACACCCATCCTAAACAGCACAGCAACCAAGTCACCGATGGTTTACCGTCATGCATTCTGGGGCACATCTGAGGTTAGGTCTGCCATCTTTATTTTATTCCACTTAAATTACAAGGAATGAGCGACATTATTAGTTATCTAACGTGAAAATAACAAAAGTAGGCTGATGTATGTTTTAACAACAAGCCTTCTCTAGATGTCTATCAGCTACCAGTTCATGATAAGGAAAATAAATAAAAAATATTGACTAGAAATGTACTTTCCTCTACTGTACTCCCATGTTACCATATTGTTGCCACTGCATCAAAGAAAAGGTAAATAATTTACTGAAGTGTGACCCCATTAAATGTTGCTAGAATAACAAAAGGCAGAGAAAAAGTGATGGGTAACATATGGCTTGACTTCAGATTTTGGATCCAAGATCAGTCAATGGAACACAGCAGTATGACTCACTTAAACATAGTGCTATGATGTTTTCTGTGGTTAAATTGTATGCTTTATATTCTACAGTAAGTGGTTTATATATAAAAAGGAAAAAATAAAAACAAACACAGGCTCCATCTGGGTGATTCTAGTCACATGGAATGAAATGCCTTTGAAGAGCAACATAATAAATATATGTACATTATGTATACAGTATATACTGTACAGTATAGTGGAACTGTATTTTCCTATTTACAAACACTTATAGAAGAAAAAATACAATAAAAATTATAAAAAAATATCATATATCAGCCTCTACATGGTATAAATTAAAATTGTCAAGCAGATAAATGATATAATGAAACTATACAAGTATCTCATGCTATACGAACGTTCAAGGTATCAATATTCATTTATATGAATTTCCTAAAATGACAACTATTTCGAGATATGAAACCTTCCCCCACTTATATGAATTTTGACCTCGGCTAAAATTCAAATTGTGTGCCCTGGAAGTCAGCTGGAGCATCCATCTTGGGGAGAGATGCACAGAGACGTATTCTTGCTCACTGACCATACCCCCTGCCCTCCTGCATCTCCCAAAAACCTGCGTCTTTCCTTCCGCTATTTGTGTATATGAAGTGATTTTTCATTTTCCGTGTGCATTCGTGCCATCCTTTCGTTTTGGCATCCAAGCATTCTGCTGAATCTTTGGATACCTGTACTACACTAAAAAAATATGAAAGGCTGTGACTCGAGAAAAACCTGGAGGTAATAGTGTCATGAACATGGTGACGGACCTACGAAGATTAGGAAAGATCTTAGTCTGGCCGCTTCTACTGTCGCCACAATATATAAACATGCTCACGAGATCAAGCAAGCGGCTAAAAATTTTATGTGTAGGAACAAGCAGGCTAACCTGTAGTTCATGACACTGATGGACAGAGGTGATGAGGTAGACAACTCTCCTCATCTTGCAGAGTAAGGCCCTAACTCAACCCTCCCCCTTGTGATGGTGGGCCTAGACTGCCCTCCCATAAGGTAGTGTACCAAAGTTACACAGTATTTTATTAGTGTTTTTAATGCGTTAGGTAGAAAATTACAGTGGTTATGTACTATTTATCATTAGTTGGGTAGGTTTTTTATTGTCTGAACCAGTTTCGTGTTTTTGAGGTATGATGTTTATTTTTCTTTGGAAACTGAACCCTATTTTCCCCATATGTTCTTTTATTTGCTATACAAAAATCCATTTAACAAAAGGATTTTCAGGAAACTAACCTATTCATATGTCGAAGGATGCCTGTACTATATACCGTAGTAATTTATAGTTACAGATTACAGTAAGAAAGTTCACTGGTAGCTATCATAAATGTCATGGATACATTGATAATTTTGATTGGTGGGCAAGGGTAACTTACCTTCTTTATCAAACTAGCTTTTAACTTAAATCTCCTTGCATATAAGACATCATCCTCGGTCACCAATCACAAAACATTAAGATGGCCCCTCCCCAAAAATCCCTTTCAAACAAAATTACACATACCCCAGCAAAAATGACCCCAGGTTTGGTCCAGAATGCACTGCAGTAACCAATTATGTCCTAGTTATGCTTAAGCCCCATTGATATTAGTTGTAGGGATGGTGGGCAATGTCAAAGGGCGTTTTTTGTTTTCCTGATTTAGAATCAGCGGAGGTGGAATCGGGAATCTTTACCAATCATTTAAGGGATAAGACTAGAGTATATATACCAGATACACAAAGAACATAGGCTCACATTAACTAAATGTATATCTCATGGGCTACAAGAGTTTATTTGGTGATAATTAATGAATCATTTCCCTGAACTGGTGGGGTAAAACAATGTAGGCCCATTAGGAGTTTGAGACTGGTGAGCCCCAAGTGTTTTGGTAACTTGTGCGTGTAAGTATTATCTGGCTAAATAACACAATCTTTCAGGATAAGTGATGAATGTTTTGTATAAAGGCTGAAGTGGATATATAAGAAGAGGCCAAAGATAAACTACAGGAACTGAATGGAGAAAGGAATACAGGCATATTTAGATGAGAACTTTTTTCTATTCTCAGATAAATGAAGATGCTGCACTATGAAAACTCTGAATACACCCAGATCTCGCTCTGAATCAATCAACCAATGAGCTAGTGTTTTGTTCAAAATTAAAACTCTCATCTTTAGTCATATGCAGTACAGTACTGACTAATAATACATTAATTTGACTTTGCCAAACAGAAGTATCTTGTTGGAAAGTCAGCATTTAGTCTTAATGGTGTAGGTGGCATATACAGTATAATTCCTGATATATTTATTACTGAGTAACTGTTAGCTTCTTTGTTCCCAGCACAATATGTAAGCAAGAGGATAGGTCTAGGTATGAATGCTACCTCACACCTAATGCCATGAAAGTCTGCAGGATGAAAAATATTTCACAGCCACTGTAGCTGACATTAAACAAAGTAATCATGTGTATCATTAGATATAGAATATAAATATATTTTAATAATTTTTCCCTAGATGTACAGCATCAAGAAGAACCTGTAATTAAAAGCACCAAGTTTTAACCAGTGATTATAAGTAGACCATCCGAGGCACAAAATGCACCAAGTTGGAAAAGTACCACAAACAGGAATGCTAAACCACATATACTGTATGGTAGTTGGACAGCAAAAACCAACCAAACTTAATTTAAAGATCCTTCACAGTTTTGGTTAAGTTAGTTTGTGTCATATGGTTTTGCTGCTCTTATTGTGGAACCTTCCATATATTGCACAGTTTACCAGAGAAGCAAGCTTTTCATTGTAATAATTTAAGAACACATGACTTGTAAGAACACACTGGTATGTGGTACTAAACTAGTTTGGACAGGGTAAAACAAATAAACATAGGTTACAACTGAAGCTTCAGCGTATTTAAATGTTTAAAAAATTGCAATTTGTTTTATTGGTAACCTCCAGGCCAAAGACACTGGGAATGGAAGAATTCAAGTAATACTGCACTACAAATATTTCTGCTTCCTTTCCCATCATCACATACCTGAAATAGTCATCCTACAACTATGGTCAAGTGTAGTAAATGAGGGGGAAGAAATCATATGTAGGTTATGCATGCTGTATTATGTCCAAGTCATGCATACACCAGAGTACCCCTGCATTAATTCCAGTTTTGTGCAGTAATGTGTTTGTGTGTGTGTCTGTGTGTGACGAACAGTGCTCATCATGTATAAGACATTCATCATTCACCAGGTCGTCGGGGGGTTGTCAAGTGACACTGCCTACCTACCAAGTGCTTCTGCAGATGAAGCAATGTGAGGAGTCTTACGACTCTGAAATTGAAACAAACAACAGTGAGAATAATAATGAACATCATGGCATCTATTATGACAGCAGTTGTGCCTCATACACTTGCTCTGGGCTGTTCACAAGACTGCCATGCATAATTACAGTTATGCCACACTCACTTATTTGGGAGTTTCCATCATTACACAACTTACATGCACGGGAATGGCATTCTGATGATGTATCCTATGACAAAACTATACATAAATGAAACCAAATAATGTGCATTATCATCTCTCCAAAAACAGACCAACATTTCTAGTGATGGTTCAGTTCCCTCGGTGGTTGGGAGGCAGTAAGGGGGAATGATGAGAGACGAAACTAAATGGTAGAGAAAATCTTGGTTTGTTTCTCTGTATCCTCCATGTATGATACCAGTGAACAGTGGTCATGGCTACCAAACAGGAACCATTACAGTATATTCAAACATCATGCCTAAACTATACTTTGCAAATACTTATAAAGAGGCATAAAATATCACATGCAAGTCTTTGGACAAGTACCTAAGCCTACTCTTGTTCATCAACATTTAATCACTTCTAGTAGATATTCCTCAGCACAGGTGGACTTAAAACATTCAAAACTGCCACTTGTTAATATCACCCACTAATCTACCTTGTCTCTGTGTGCCCAGATCTCACTCTCTTAACTGATAACGGAGCCCCTGTACAGAAACATCTTCCAAAATCATTTTTTTTAGCACTTCAGTTACCAGTGAAGATACAGTACAAACCTACCCTCACACTCAACACTAGTTACACATTCAAAACAAGAGGGGGAGGGAGAGAGAGAACAGGATCAAAGAAAACCAAATACTAATAAAATGCAGTTAGATCAATTAAGGTAAGTACATATATAAAAATAAATGTTGTCAGTATGTGAGTGACAAATTTCTCTCCATAAGTGAAAGAGTCAGTGAGCAAAGGCTACAGATAAGTGAATGAGCAAAAAAAGACATTCAAGGAAATGAAAAATAAAATGAAGAAAAACAATTTAAAGAAGAAGAAACTAAAAAGAAAAGATCATATCACTATCAGTCACATCCTCCTCCTATGACTTAATGTCTTTAAAGCCTTCTCACTTATTATAATGTGATTGATAAGCTCTCTCTCCCTCGGCACTAGTGAACTCTTTCAACCTCCTAACTTCTCAAAGTATTCATCCAAATATATTCCTTAAAAGAACGCGTAATGCCTCCAGGACTTAAGAGAAAAATTATACAACAATTTATGAGGGTGCAGACAAAAAAACCAAAGAAAAACATCCTTACTAAAGTGTATCAGGAGGGCCTATAATGAGAACTTCCCATTTGAAGATGTCGTTGTCGTCGATAAGCCCCGCCGAAAAGCCCTCAACTGGATTCTTGTTCAATTCTGTGGAAAAAATATAATTAATGACATGCCAATCTGAAAAATGGGGAAATTTATTCTAAAATCTCATTCTCTTGTGAAGCTCATAACCATGTGGCTTATTAATCTGGAAGTCTGGAGTGGGAAGGAGCAGCTCCCCACTTGGCAGCTGGTGGCTCATTATACCATCACCCATCCCTCCCAGCCTCATCCATTTAGGTACAGCAGATATAAATTAGTACTGGTATAGTATTTTCTGATTCATGAAACGATTTGGTTCCTGAAAAACCTCATTGTATGTTATAAAACCAGATTTATTCCAGTGCTACTACTGTGAGTGTGGAACACCAATGTATACATGTGCGCTCAAGGAAACAGTCATTTAGCTTAAGAATATGTACAGAAGATTCATTATTGTTTATTACTGAATATGTATTCGATTGAATTAATGTTTATACAGTGATCCCTCGGTTAACGAATTACCTTCCATAAGATTCTTAACTTCGGTTAACGAGCAATCCCTCGATTAACGAGTTTTTAACGAGCGCCCCTCCACATGTTTTCGCTTGCATTTGGCGGTCCACCAACTGTAGTATTAGTCCGCCAATACCGTAATCGGTTCTAGGGCTTAAATTCCTTACTATTTTAGTAAATATCAAGAAGTTTGTACTATTCAATAATTTTAAAAGTTTTATATTACATTTTTTAGTCATTTTAACAATTATTGAACATAATTGAAGTATAGGAAGCTAGTTTTTTGCTCGCCAAACAGCTTGTCAACACACCATACAAGCGTCAGTCTCTGTCTTTTCAGTGGAGGTAACATCTTGCTTGAGACTCTCTTCAACTAAATGCTTTTTTTGTGCGTTTCCAAGCAAATTATTGGTCAATTTTAAATTTATTTTACATATTGACAATATATAATGCAGTGCAGTGTTGATTTAAAGAAAATAATCTTGAATTACATACACCTAGAAAACAAAAATTTTATGGGTGAAATGGCGCCATGGGGTGACTTCTCTTCCACACCAATGCCTTCTCTTCTCCCTTCTCCTCCACCCCCATTCTAATTCCCATCATCATCATCATCCAGGAGCCTTCTATATCCACACCTCAAAGTAAGTTTCGGTTAACTAGCAACCTTCTGGAACAAATTGTGCTCGTTAACCGAGGGACCACTGTATATGTGAAATGAACAATGCAATTCATTAATAATTCGTAGAATATTAAAACACACACGAGGAGACAAGACGGCATTGTTTTCGTGAGTGACGATGGTTCTACATAAGAAACTGAAGAAAATAAGACCCTGGTTGTAGCTGTAGTGAACTTAATTTTAAAAAATTTAATACCTGTATGTATGTTTTAAGTAATGTTATTTAATGTTAATAAATGGAACACTAGAAGTAGCTAACCAATAATGGTAAAGAAATAATGCGAGACAATTGGGAACGCCAACATATGAACAGTAAGTGCGTACATGTGAAAACATATAGTCATTTCTCTACATACGAAAATGAAAGCAGCACTTATTTACTGTTCATATACGTTTTAAATTATATTGACGAATGTAAAACAAAAATTTTACTCACCAATGGCGGTAAAGTCTAAAACATAAGGACAGCCAATGAATACAGTATTGTGCAAGTTTTTACTCAGATGACGAAGTCATCAGGTTCAACTCTGGCTGAAGCTGTAGCTTTCCATAAAGCTACTGCTGAAACTGTTACTGAACCTGAAGTTGATGTTGAAGCTGCTTATGATGCTGAATTTGATGGTGTAGCTGAAGTTGATGGTTTAGGCCTTCGAATAATAAAGCTGTCAAAAGAACCTTGCACAGCTGCTTTCTTTTCTTATAATACATCTCTATGTAGAGGTCATTTGCATTTATTTAAATTTTAATGCTTTGTTCTGTCAATGGATCCACTTCAGAAAATATGTTCATTGCTTGCTCCATATAATATCCACAGACCTCTCACCTTTTTCATGTCGTTTTAACACATCTAGTTTCTCGTCTAAGCTTATACACTTTCTTTTAGCTTTTGAACCAACACTACCATCACTTGCTCTCTTGCTCATGTTGAATAGGGATGCAAAAATGCTGTAAGAAACCTGAGAAAGTTTTTCTCCTGTTCCTGTTCCAGATGTATGAAAACAAAAGGCCCGCCAAGCTCCGAACTAGGCACTCTTCATTTTTATTTTTTTATATAATACATATCAGGATTTAGTTATTTTTATGAAAATGTAATTTTATTTCATTTTTATTATATTTTGGTCGTAAATACGAATGAAATAAAGAGGTAAATTGAATTGGGTCCTAAATTAACTAGGGTTTTAAATATGAAAAGTTGTTGGTCGAACCGTTGTTATCGGAGGCTTTATTGTACACATTTTCATTATTAATTGAAGGGGGATGTTTTGTTCATGAATTAAAACATGGAACTTTTTTTAATTACTTAAAATTTTCATAAATCAAAACTTAAAAAATCAGTAACTACAGTACCTGCAAGTGTCCACCCAACCTGTACACACGCTCACTATGATATGCCTGGCATGATTCTAAGGCCCATCTGCCATTTTGGATTACATTCAGTTTCCCAGCTAACTATGTATGAACTTAAGGGAGGAGGAGGGTATCTGAGCCACTTAGCTACACACTTTGTTAAGAAATATGACTTCAAGATCAAACCATTTCTAGTTTGTCTTTTGCCAAGTGGCTCGTTACAACAGCTGACCCAAAGAGTTGGTGGAGGGGATATTACAAAAGCTCAAGAACTAAGCAGACAATAATCCCCAGGAGAGCTACCCCAATGACAACCAAACACTAACAACTCTCCATTACTGTATAGTTCATCAGTGATATCCTCAAACCTCTAGGAATGTAAGCAATCACTGGTACTGAATTCCAAACCCCCAAAAAATGGGTATCATACATTCTCTCTAAGATGGGTCATATCTCCAAGGTTCCTTGAAGCAGTACTATGCATATCATGATATAAATGCAAACAAAGGGAAAAAAAGGGCACCCTGAACATCCTAGAGAAATGAAGCCTCATTCCATAGCAGGTGGCGAAGCAGAGCAAGAGAACAGTCAACACCGGGGGTTCCCAAACCCGGGTTTGCAAGTTTCACCATAGAGGGTCACACAACAGCTCATGGGGTTACCTGGACCTCTGCAATGGTCACAAGTAATTTTTCTTAGGTTCAGATGTCAAGGGAGAACAGAGAGTAGCAGCTGATGTCCTTAAGTTTGGACCATAAATTATGGTCAGGGGATTAAAGTGGACACTCTTCTTAGGTCAGGTCGTGGTAAACCAGGGGTGGGTCATATGAAATCTGAATAGGCAGTGGATTTACATCAGGTACATGAAGTAAGGTTATTCTGACCCCAAACTTGACCTGATGACAAATTAATGCTCTTTAATAGATCAAGGTGAGGCACTTTTGCTCTTGAAATGGCATTATTTCAGGCACTCACTGATACTGGTGCTAATGATAACCCCTTCTAGCATACCAAGTTTAATATCAGTACAGGCTGAGTATCCCTTATCCGAAATTCCTAAAACTGCTATGCTCTGAAATCCAAAAGTTTTTTTGCGCAATACCCCAGTTTAGGATAATTTAAGACCTTCAGGGTGAAATTTAGTGTACAGTAAGCAAAAATTGACAAAATCTTGGGAAATCAAGGATTTCTTGGGGTATTTTACATCATATTTTAAGGTAATAACTTTGTACTGTAGTACAGGTAGTAACCAAATGTTAAAGTAATTTGCCGTTAGACTGACTTGCCGTTTCTTAATTTCTTGCAACAATTCTGCTTTTATACAACCTAGGTAAGGCTCCCATTAATACAAAACAGTTTATCTTTTCTTTTATTAAGTTACTAGGCAGTGCTCTTGCTTTTAAGGAAATGTCCTTAGACTGGTATTTGTGATACAGTACAGTACTGTACTTTAAAAGTACACTTTACCCCTGTTAATTTTGACAAAAAAAGGGGGCTCTAGGTCACTCAAATTACTAAAAAATCAGGTGCATGAGATAGTGAGTGCTGGCAACAATGTTAGGGACAGCAGGACTGATCAGCTGTTACTGCTTTGTAAACAAGACTGGCAAAATACTATGGAGCAATAGTAGATATGGGATTGAGTGGGATTTTGAGGAAATTTAGTTATTTTTCAACAAGGTTTTATTAACCCGGACCAAATGAACCTAAATAATATGGGAATTACGGTGAAATTGTATGCTGTCTCTATAAAGGGCCTGTGGGCTCTCCCTAAGCCTTACATAAAATTATGATAATAATATTTTAGATAATTTTTAGGGTGTTTCAGCAATAAACTCTGAATAAGTATGTATGTGTAATGACTAAATGTAAGACACAGGATGCTCAACACCTTAGAGTCAGGTTTCATGGGGATGCCAAACAGACAGAAGTGAGTGCTACCTTTTTTATTCTTCAGTGTATATCTCATCAGGAATTTCACACACAAAATTATTTCAAATATTTCATAACTAACCTGCAGGCAATATGCATCCCTATGATGTAAATGAAATACAGTACTGTACACTGAAAATTAATTTCGTGCATAGACTTGGGTCCCATCCTCACTGAGTGAGTTACTGCAGTATACAGGTATACAGAATACTGTATAGATATTCCAAAATTCCCCAAATCTAAGACCCCTTCAGCCCCAAGCATTTTGGATAAGGGATACACAACCTGTATTACATTAACCAGTAGACCCCCAACAACCATTCCTGACATGCCAAAAGGGTCCAAAAACATTATGCCTTTGTCAGAAATCCAGCCAATCCGGGGAGGACAGTATCTGATAGCTTTCAGTGGTTGTAAGTGAAGGACAATGGATTAAAAGCAGCCAGTGGATTCATGAGGGATGGAGTCCTGTAGCTGGCCAGGTATGTGTATCAACTTGGTGGACATGTGCTCCAATCAAATCTCCTGCTCCTAGAGGGAACCTTTGTATCGCCCTCACTGATGGACAATGAATGCTACATCAGCTGTCAAGGAGGAGGTGTAACTGACCACACAGTAACACCAGCCACTTAGTGGATGGCACCAGCAAGAAAATTTCCTTACACAAATGACTCAAAATGAATATTACAACAGAGGGGTTATGTAGGTAAATAACTTCCTATATTCAGTGATCTACTAATCTCATGGAAATACTGCTGATCATATCTAAAAATACCAAGAGTTGAATTTTCTGATTATTTGTGAAATAAAAATTAATGCAAGATGAGAAAACCATTTTGCTATGTTACTGGATCTTTACTATTGATTGTTATCTTGCCACTTGACTACTCCTTGAAGATATGGATTCTTGAGGCAACAAAAAAAAAAAAAAAAAAAAAATTACAACCTGAATTCTCCAAGCAGGTTCATTCCTGGCTCAGTGAGGATAGTTACAATTCCCACTCCTACCTCATACCCATCAAGCAGCTAAATCACCCAGTCAGTCTAATTATTATTATTTTATACCAAGCACAGGTAGGACTGTTATTTGTTTAATGTCTTGGCCCTGACAACCCTGAGATGTGAATTGAAGTGTGCCAGTCCCATCTCTTTTGTAATAGCATTTTCATGTACCAGGGTTCTCACAATAGGTTGGGAATAACATTTTCTGACCCTTTCCAGACTTTTCCTCACCCATTTCTCAATTTTTCCCGGCTTTAAAACACGATGTATAATTGATTTCTACAGCCTCTGCCGACCCTTTAAAGCCGTCATTTCTTCCCATTTTAATATTTTTAAAAGGAGATCTATTGCACTTACAAAATATTAGAACAATGTCACCATGAGACTATACATCAGAACTGACAAACTACAGTACAGTACATAATTCAGAGTTACAGTGGTATGGAGTTACTTGTAATCACATTACAGTAGTAACAATAATGAAACAAAATCAAAATCATCATGCAATTGTTTTTCTTAGTAAAACCAGGTTCACAAAAAGTAACAGAAAAAAAAAATCCCCAAATTCCCTGACTTTTGAGAAATATGGTTTTCCTGACTGTGAGACCATGCTGATATCCAAGACTATGCTAGTTCATGCATCTTGGAAATTAGAACCCCAAGGCAGACAACAGCATGCTCGTAGAATATTCACTAACTGCATCCTAGTAGAATAACCACTATAACAGCCTGCTAGTAGAATAATCACTAACAGCCTGCTAGTAAAATAACTGCTAACACTCTGCTAGTAGAATAACCACTAACAGCCTGCTAGTAGAATTACCAATATAACAGCCTGCTAGTAGAATAACCACTATAACAGCCTGCTAGTAGAATAACCAATATAACAGCCTGCTAGTAGAATAACCAATAGCAGTCTGCTAGTAGAATAACCACTATAATAGCATGCTAGTAGAATAACTGCTAACACTCTGCTAGTAGAATAATCACTAACAGCCTGCTAGTAAAATAACCAATATAACAGCCTGCTAGTAGAATAACCAATATAACAGCCTACTAATAGAATAACCAATAGCAGTCTGCTAGTAGAATAACCACTATAACAGCATGCTAGTAGAAATACTACTGTAACAGTCTGCTAGTAGAATAACCACTATATTTCTGCTAGTAGATTAACTACTGTAACAGTCTCCTAGTAGAATTATCACTATAACAGTCTTCTTGTAGAATAACCACTATATCAGCTTGCTAGTAGAATAACTACTGTAACAGTGTGCTAGTAGAATAACCACTTTAATTTTGCTAGTAGAATAATCACTAACATCTTGCTAGTATAATAATCACTATAACAGCCTGCTAGTAGAATAATCACTAACAGCTTGTTAGTAGAATAACCACTATAACAGTCTGGTATTGGAATAACCACTATAACAGTCTGCTAGTAATCACTAACAGCTTGCTAGTAGAATAATCACTATAACAGTCTGGTATTAGAATAACCACTATAACAGTCTGCTAGTAGAATAATCACTAACAGCTTGCTAGTAGAATAACCACTATAACAGTCTGCTAGTAGAATAATCACTAACAGCTTGCTAGTAGAATAATCACTATAACAGTCTGGCATTAGAATAACCACTATAACAGTCTGCTAGTAGAATAACCACTATAACAGTCTGCCAGTAGAATAATCACTAACAGCTTGCTAGTAGAATAATCACTATAACAGTCTGGTATTAGAATAACCACTGTAACAGTCTGCTAGTAGAATAACCACTATAACAGTCTGCTAGTAGAATAACCACTATAACAGTCCGGTATTAGAATAACCACTGTAACAGTCTGCTAGTAGAATAACCACTATAACAAGTCTGGTATTAGAATAACCACTGTAACAGTCTGCTAGTAGAATAATCACTAACATCTTGGTAGTAGAATCATCAATATAACAGTCTGCTAGTAGAATAATCAATATAACAGCCTGCTAGTAAAATAATCAATATAACAGTCTGCTAGAAGAATAATCAATATAACAGCCTGCTAGTAAAATAATCAATATAACAGCCTGCTAGTACAATAATCAATATAACAGCCTGCTAGTAAAATAAATCAATATAACAGCATGCTAGTAAAATAATCAATATAACAGCCTGCTAGTAAAATAATCAATATAGCAGCCTGCTAGTAGAATAATCAATATAACAGCCTGCTAGTAAAATAATCAATATAACAGCCTGGTAGTATAATAACTAAAACCGCCTGCTAGTAGAATAAGGATTATAACATCTTGCTAGTAGAATAACCACATAAAAAAGACTGGGTGAAAATTCGTTTTTATCCCAATTTCCGCCAATTGGTACGAGATATTATTTTCCAGTGTTTCTTAATTGATTCTAACATTTGTTTCTTCTGGTTGAAACAAGTTTGATTAGGGAAATGAATTCTATAAACCTTTGTGATGGTCAGTACAAAATTGATGTTATATAAATTTATTTGTCAATGGCCCAAAGTTAAAAATTATTTGAAAGCATTTGAGGTAGATGTAGAATAGATGATTAGTGGGTCTCATATTCTTGACCTGGCTTGACATGACTAGTTACATCACCCACTTTTATAAGCCCCTCTTATGTTTGAGGTGGTGGTGGTGGTGTGCGGATTAGTGGATCTCATGTTATTGACCTGACCTGATGTTTTGTAAGGTCATCCTGTGTATATAAGCCTCTCTCTGTCCCTGTAAATTCAGTTGCCTCTGAAGATGTCTTGAATAAAGACAAAAGCTAAAGTGCTCCATTGTTTCCCTTCTTTGAGATTTATCCTGCCCACGTTTCCAATGTGGATCTACATGAAATATTAAAAACAAGTAAACTTCAAATTTTGTGAATCAGAAACTGCATTAATGGTATATTAAGGGACTCCTATAAAAAATAGATGATCTTTCCTTATAACTGGAAAAAAAGCCTCGTATTTAAATCCTGACTTAATATCTTTGTTGACTTCGCCTGTATCCAGATCTGCTTAGCTCACTTATTTTATGCTGTATTGTATTCATATTCCCATCAAATTAATTATAGTCATCATTATTCACACCATCAGCCCAAATCTAACCCATACAGGTAAATATGACCTAACTTAACTTTGCCTACATAAGTGGAAATGACTAAGAAACAGCATGATGTACTTTTTAAAAAAGGAGAGCTTGCATAGCTGGGTACTGTACCTTGCTTTCACAAGATCTATATTATGTTTATGATATTTATGTTCAATATGTAGTGTTCCATGTGTGGTTTTGGGTTACAGATATAACAGTATGATAGAATACTGATATCCACTTTTATTAAACCAACAATATTGTCAGAGCAAATAAAGAAGTATACTACCTAAAGTCTACTTTAATTTTTGATGAAATAAAGTATAACTTTAAAGGAAACTACATAAAATAACCCAACCCAACCTAACAACCACTTCTAATAAGTTTTTCTAAAGAAAAGAAAAGAAAAAACAGATGAAACTGTGAATGAATAAAATACAACGAAGAAAGAAAAAAAAAAATTTATATATATATATATATATATCAGTGAGGTTTAAAATTAATCAATATCAGATGAAGTATACACAAGCTGTTACGTTAAGTATGAGGGGTACCCCTCAACACACACTATTTTCAGAAAGTGCCAGAAGGCAACTATGAAAAGGATGCCAATTAATAATCTTTTCAAAAATAAACCAAAGAAATAAAATGATCCTTAGGTAATTTTGGTAGTCATGTCGAAGTTAGCAGTTTCAATTTGTTTGCTTCCAAAAGTCAAGAGATTTCTTAATAGTCTTGCAGTAGTACTGTACACCTGTACTGTATTTTTCTTTCAGATCAAGAGCCTCCAAGCTTGTTTTACCTGATGAATGAACACCCTAATGCTACCTGGGGTAGGTAAGCATTAGGGTGCCCATCACCAGGTGAAATAAGGCCTCTTTTTAAGTAATCATTTACAGGGTAACATATCTTTCTAGAAAAGAACTTTCATGTTACTGTAACAACACTTAATACAGGTACTAGAATCAATACCAATGCTACAAGTATAGTACAGAATATATGTAGAGAAACCACAAAATATATGGGACTAATGTATAAAACTGAAAGATGCTCGCTCTGATGAATAATCCAAAATTGTTGATTTTTTTATAGGAAAGTTATTTTGCACCTTTATTCTGTCATACCTGTCACATAAATCTTAAAAAGCAATAAAAATCATGTAATGTAAAAAGTGTCCCTAATAAAGTGCCACCATTTTGTAAAACTTGATGTCATGGTGGATATGCATCATGCAGTATGTACAGTTAGTTTAGGATTGTTATGTTATGAATGCAAGTGTGTTATTCCAGCACTGTACAGAATTTCCCCTTTCCCACTGTGGGAGGAGAAAGGAGTCGAGAACATTGGCCAATACAATCCGTTAGGAGAAACACAACTTTTCTTCTAAAGAAAATTATGGTATGCTGCAATCTATCACCTAACAGTTCAAGTTTCCTTAAACTACACAGGTACTCTACTTACCTAACATAAGAGTAACATACATAATTTTCTTTCCAGCATAAAAAAAAAATCTGGCCCTGATACTACACCTACACCACTGACAATTATCTACAGTACTACTCATCTTTGACACAAGCAGTATTGTTGAACTGACTCGAAAATAACTCACAGAACTTGACCCCTCCTCAAAAAAATGTTGATTATTGGATAAATCAATATTTAATTATTTTATTTTTTTACACTGAAAATATGATTTAAAATTCAAATGAGACAAATGGTTTGATAGGAAGCAATTCTGATAGTATAATTATCTACACCACAGGCAACACTTTTTTGCCTCATTTTATCCCACAAAGACATTAATATAAAGAAGGACTGGGAGAGTTTTCTGTTACCTTACACCACTTCATTATAATCTCCTAGTCCTTATAATAGTTTCTTGTTTGATCTACAATATCTTCCAAGTCTTTTGTTTCTGTTTACAGTTATAATGAATGATTGATCCAAACAAAGATATTCAATAACATGTGATACACTGCAGATGTGGCTAAGTGGGTGAGGAACTGTGGTATATCGTGACCCACCACGCACATACACACACACATAAAACATATAATTTAGGTTTATAGAAATAGTTAGCATAAATTAATTCAAAATTCTATGATAATGAAAGCGAGTGTACATCACCTCACAGATAGTCTATTTAATGATTTACATTAACTAGATTACATAATACGTATTTATTTAACCGAGAAATTATATGAAAAGGTAATTAATGTGTTTCAGATGACCATTAACAATGATAATAAAAGTAATAATAGTATAAATCACAAATGACCCTGAGCGGTCGAGGTCTTGTTAGCACAAAGATACGAATAAATATATTCCTTTGAATTTCATTTGGGGTTTTACTTACAGATTTTTCTTTCTGGTGATCACTCGTAAAAATCAACCATTATAAGAGATGAGGCCATACATGAATGAGAAAGGAGAAACACACATGCTTTGTGTGACTTGTACCCCACACACACAAACCATCGTCTGCCTGAAGGACATTCCCTATTAACCCCTCAAAAACACCCCTTAAACACAAGAAAATACAGTGATTGATTCATAAAATCCTTAAAAAATTTACCTGCCAACTGTTTCCGGAGTAACAATGCGCTCTGTGGTTCACCCATTGTGGAAAAATTGTTAAATAAGGAGAGCGAGTGAAGGTGCTGTGTGTGTTATCACTGTCGCTGGCAGCACACCCGCGCCTGCGCACTCAGTCACGCCGCACTTATATACATGAATTTAAAACCCTTTCTCCTTCAACAAACATAAGAACTTTGATGAAATATATCATACACATCTTTAAGAGTACTGATATTTAAACAAGAGACAGAATTTAATGGAGACTTTTACTTGAACAGTTATTTTTTTGTTTATGACCAATATTCTGGTGTTGGTCTATTGAAAGAAGCAAATAACACAAGATACTATTATCTCTAACGTATTTTAACAAAATTAATGCTATTTATGGCCATAATGATGAGTAACCAACATGAAAATAATTGTTTTATAACATGTGGAAGACACACAAATCCGCAAGGTAATCGTATACCATGAATTAAGCTGAAAAAATGATTGTTCAACAGTATTCTCCAAACAAGTTGTAATTTTTATTCAATATTATCTATTTATATAAAAAAATAGAGTGTTAACAGTATAGACAACTGAGTAAGGTCTATTTAGTGAGTTAGTGAAGAGACGCAAGGCGATAGTCATTTACCAGACGTTGTTTACGATTATGGCGGCGAGTCCCCGCCAAGTGTGTCCTCTATAGCTGCCCACTTTACTGACTCATATACCACAGTTTGTAGTATATATAAACTTAGGAAATTACCCTCTCATATCCTTTTTGTACTTAGAATATTTAAAGCAAGTAATAATTTATATTAAGAGAGTATTAGCGGCATCAATCTCTTTGGCGCCACTCCGGGCTGGCGGGACGTGTGACAACATCCTCGCGTTAGGAACACATTCAAAATGCCCAAAACCGATGTGTTTAAACCTGGTGATGCTGTGTTTGCCAAGGTCAAAGGATATCCGCACTGGCCCGCCAGGGTAAGTGTTATATAAATCAATGTATGCTCTTATGTGTTGCGATGTAAGTATAATACCATGGTAGGTGGTGAGGGAGCCGGGAGGGACAACTCAGGGGAGCTAGTCTTAATTTTTCTTTTAAAATAAAATTCATGTACTCTTAGATATTTTTCACCAAACTTGTCTAGTGAATTAGTGAAACCAGTTTTTTTTACTGAAAAAATGGGTGGGGTAGATAATGTATTATAACAGCATTATGATGTTAAATAAGGAAATAAGGTGTTAAGTGTTAGGCAGCATAGTGAGATGCTTATGTTAAAAAAAAGATTAATTATTAAGACACAAAAACCCTTTACCATGCTTTCGTAAAATTTAACAGTGGCAATATGATGAAAGAATCACTAGAAATTGATAAATTCCTCCTAAATCATTTAAAAACATACATTACTGTACCTGACATGATATGCTTGTACAAAATGACCTTATTAAATATCAAAGATTAAGAGAAAAATGAGTGCAAAGTATGTTTCCAGTCAGTAGTAAGTACAGAAATTACTGTCAAATATAAAATAATGGTATTTAAATGTAAGGATGTCCTATACAGTAGTCTTGCACTCACATTAATAGTACTGTATGTGTTATGGTAATGCATAGAATACAAATATACAGCAGTTGGTAACACGGAAATAATTTAAAGGTATTTAACCCTTAGACTTCAGGTAAGGGAAAGCCTGTTAATCTTGTTAGTGGGGGGGGGCAAGATTATTATTTTTTTATTTAAAATATTCATGCACAAGAAAAAAGAAAGTAATTACAGGGAATTAATTTTATTTGTACAGCCAGGGTGGAGTGTTTTAAGTGAGACACAACCAAACATCACAAGTTTCCTAAGGGAAGCTACACCAGTTGCATCCTGTACTGGACAAACTGACCAGTAAGCTGATAAGTGGGGAAATGATAAATAAATAAAAGTGATCATGTGTGGGCCGAGACTTGGGGTTGGGGGGGGGGTGATGGCAGGTAGTAGACTGCTACTAAATGACAATGAACATACATCTTCATGACAACAAAGGCAATTACTGTATAGCCCTATTGAGGTGTGGGTGGTGTGAAAAGATCTCCTGGGACAAGTGATGTACAATAGAAGTGATAAATTTGGCATTATAGAAAAGGATGGATATTTGTCTGGTCATAAGTTAGGCAGGGTATTTTTTTTTAGTCTAACACCAGAAGAAGTTGATAGAATTGGGCGAAATTTTGTGGAAACATTATTTACATTCTATTAAATATATAAATGGAAACAGAAATGCATAGAACCTATTAGAACTTGATCTAACCAACCTAACCTAAAGTAACCTACCTAACTTAGCAGAAAATTATAATGTTAAGGAGAGACTATAGCATTTATTAAAAGCAGGATATATTATAATAAATGGATGATTAAGTGTATTTTAAAAGAAAAGTCATCCAAATATTTAATGGACAAATATATTAATATGTAATATTTATGAAGAGTACGTGTAAATTGTCAAAATTTAAATGAAAGGATAAACAAAAGACTTGGTAGAAAAAGTAGAAAAACCTTTTAAAACATACCTGACGACACAATGGATTCTCGTTTCCATTTATGTCCAATTCTATCAACTCCCGGTGTAAGTCTAAAAAAACTTCGTAATTGGTTAGAGAACTGGACAAATATCTACAGCATAAAAAAAGACTTTTTCTCATTTGAGGCATATTGTTGTTGTGTAAGTAGACTCATGAGGCATGTTATTGTTGTGTAAGTGGACTCAAATGAGTAAATCTTAAACACAACAATATACTACAGTACCTAATCACTCTGGAGCAGTAAAAGTATGATAACAAAAAGATACTTATGGTTTGGGAGGCAGGAGACAAGGTGTTGATCTCAGGGCAGTTACTCTTCAACTAACTCTGAACCCTACCAGATCATCCAGCTCAAGGCCAGGACCAATCATAGGGGTCCACATACAGTACATACTCCTATTCTTCTGTACTAGGAATGTCAAGTCCTATACCGGTACATCAGATATTCAACTCTGATGGCCAGCGCCATCTATTAAACAGATTCTTCCCTTTATTAAATCAACCTTACAGACCTCATGAACAGTGATGGGATCATTTATGAATTAGAATTGATTGAGAGAATGCTTGAATTTGAATTGAAGGAATTTTTTTTAAATGAATTGAATTGAAATTGATACAATGAATTGATGTTATATAAAAATAATAAAATGTGTGTGCTTTTGATGTGTCCAATGTATTAGCTATTGATATTTTTTCAAAGTTTGTTCAACATGTCTAATGTGTGAAACCAGATTCACACTTGAATGTTTTGAAGTAACAAGGCACATTGTTCAATGTGGTATAACAAAAGGTAGTGTTTTATTAATTTCATTTGCTCCTGTGTAGGCACTTTAATTAACGGTGGTTCACTTGGTTCTTTACGTACGTGTACTCATCCATCTGTTACTGGGGACCCATTATTGTTATTATATTAGTTGGGGGAAATGTAAAAAGTTATCTGGCTAAATACATTTCTTCAACAAAAGACGTGATGTGAAGTTGCATGTCTTGTCCCTATTTCTAACTAGATACTGTATACTGTGGGGGAGGGAATTCACTATACTGTACTGTACACCCGTATGGCTACAGAGAAACATTGATCAACCTTACCACCTTGTACTGTTGTCACCAGCCCACACAGAGAATCTGATTTTCACTGATTCTTTTGGCACCTATTCCACTGATTGGCTAGTTCACACTATGGGCGTTGTGACATCAGTTCTATGGGGGGAGCTATCTTCATGGCTCTTGGTTTAGGCAGAGATCTGGTTACCCTTGAGGGGATAATGAATGGTGACGAATTGGGGTAATTATCGCTTGACATGCACTGTATATACACAGGGCCCCACAGGTAAATTTTCAAGTTCCTCTTAGAATATAAGAAAATAAGGAGTCTGCAATAGGCCGGGTGGCCTGTGCATTAGGGTGTGTCATACGGAGGCGAATTTTTTTTTTGAGTTTGAAAAATCGGCCCATGGTATTAATGATGTAGTTCTATGTGCAGAATCGTGTGATATCTTCAGATTTGAAAAGTTTTCATTTTTTGCTAGGTAAATTTTAACTTGAAATCTTATGAAAATTCAGTACTGTATTCCCACCCTTTTACCAACACCACTAAATAGCTTATTTAAAGTAAAGTAAATGTATCAGGTTAATTTATTAGGATGAAAATGGTCCAGAATAGTGAAACGAATGATCTTGACACATTTATTAAATTTAATATTCCTTTAGAAAACAAAATCATCAAATACAAAAACCGGTTTTACTACTACGACCCGGTGTTGCTGCACACCATAGAGAACATGTCTTTCTTGCTTCTGTTTCTACTCATCACCTCCCTGCTGACCACCTGAGCTCGATGTAGCCTTCCCTCCTCTCCTGGCTGTACACGTGACTGCTGGCCTCGGCCACTTGCTGTACACAACGCCTATACTCTGGGTGTGCGAGGGCCAGGCAGGGACATGCATGGGGTTGTCCAGGAAAGCTCTGACTTGAACATTGGTGAGGCTGCAGGTAAGAGGGGGCTCACTGCCAGCCTGGATGTTATCCAGATCTATGAGATCAGTGAGGGTCTTGGCACCTAGATTGACTTCAGGAGTCTTCCTGACCCTGAAGGAATCGTCACCAACTGATTCGTCATGCCCAGATCCTCTCATAAGTCTCATATCCAAGATCTTTTTGACTGCCACTCTTCTCTCCTCCTCATCCTTACTGCAGAGCATTGTCTGCAGAACTGCCTCGGGATGAGCATACCAGGAAGATCTCCTCAGTCTGCTCCACAATCTGAACAACCTTCCTTGGCTGACTCCCTCAGGAGCTCAAGCTGGAAGAGAACATGCCTCGGACCTTCGGAGAACGATGACTTGACCTTGGTGTTGAACCAATTTGGCAAGAGACACTCACGATGAATTGGACAATAAGTCTCAGGTTGTGAAGCTTGTTCCCTTTCAGTTTATGATGAGCGACCCAAATTCTGCAGAACCTGAGAGCCGCTAGAGCCACCTAGAATGTGAGACTGACCTATCTGCAGGTAAGCAAGTCTATCAGGCATGACCCCAGTTTTGATGGCACTGCAAATCATGTAACCATAGTACTGGTCAGTACTCAGGTCGTCAATGACAGTATGTGCAAGCTCAACGAGTGGAGGGCCAACTGTGATTTTTTCAAAGCTCGGATTTATTTCTAACTCAGTGGCAGAGTCCAGCATCTTGCCAAGAGGACCAGACCATCTGTTGTTTGAAAGAGTCTTGCCATCCAGCTCCTGGATCAGATGTCTGAGTGGCAACTCGTTGGTGTGGAGGTCACAAACAATCCAGACCAGCTTCCTCCCAATCTTCCGCTCTATCCACTGTATGACCCCCCCTTGCCACCCTGTGTTCGTGTTGGTGCTGTCCCCTCCAATGGCCTGCAGGGTCTGGTCTACGTTCCTCTCTCTGAGCCAGTTCACAATGTTATCTGCCACTATCTCAGCTGGTTTCCTGATGTCATCTTTCTCTGGAGTGAAATGCCACAAATACTTCCCTCCTGGTTCACTGCAGCAGGAGTAGTGTTCCTCCTTCACCATGGCAGGAAACAACTTGTCAGAATCTCCAACTTTTATGAACACTTTAGTGTCATCCCTTCTCCCATCAAAGAACAAACAATTGATTCCATTTTCTCTTATCCCCTTATCAAACTCCTCTTCTAGGTTACTGACAAGTTTCTCCTGAGCTCTCCTTACTTTGTTATGATCTATCACCAGGTGAACATCATCAGGTGTTATCAAACCACCGTCAATCCAGGCAGCTGTTGCTATCTCTGCAGTTTCTCTGAGACCAGTGTGGTCGCGATGCTGGCCAGAGCTATGCTCGGGATATCTTTCCTATTTCGAATCTTATGCCTGGAAGGTTTGGGATCATTATTTTCTGGGTTAGGGACAAAGTCACCATTCTCCTGGTCAGCACTCGGATCAGCCATGGGGAAGTCATTAAACTCTGAATCAGCTTGACTCCAATCATCGGCCTTTTTTTACCTCACCCTGGGCCTTCTCAAGTCTCTTTTCCTCGGCAACTCTTCTCCTCTTCTGTCTCTCTGTGGCAGCCTCCTGTCTCTGGACTCCGAATATCTTGGCTAGAAATCATGAGAGCCCCTATACTGCCAGTCTTCTCTGTGCTTTGACAAATGCCAGTTTGATCACAGGAATCTTCAGTTCACGCTTGCAAATACAGGAGATGTGGGCCTCGGATTTACAGTCACGATCGCATCCAAACTCAGGACAGAGAACAATTGGGCACTTGCAAGTAATTATGTCAAATAACTGGTCCAGTTGCTTGGCAAAGCTGTCCTTAACTGCAAGTTTTCCTCTCCCAAGAGAGATATCTCTTGCCTTTTCCCAACTGGCTAGCAGTCTCTCACTAATCTTCTTCTGACTTGTTATGACTGGAGGCTTGAACTGAGCGTTAGCCAGAGTGTACTGTGCCAAGACAGCTTTGGTCATATCACTGGCAATGTCTTTGTTTGTGTAAGTTCTTTGGTTCTTTTCACTGATTTGCCTGATTAAAACACCGTATCTCAAAGCATCTCTCAATGTAGGCAACTCCGACTTCAGGAGCTCTCTCCCAGACCCAAGATAGTGACTGAGATGGCTGGATTTTTTGGTTCCTCGTCCTGACACAAGCAGCCATCGCAAATATTATCAACTTATAAATGCATCAGAATCTGAAACAGAAAAAAAATATTGTTAGTTGGGTTGTTAAAGAATGAAGTCAGAAAGCAATGTTCACTATTTAATTGTAATGCACTAATGCAGCTGTACGTTAGATTTTCGATAAATTTCACGCTAAAATTTACCTAGCAAAAGGTTGCAAAATATTGAAACTGAAATTATTTTCTGTTTATATACACTAAAATCTACCCAAAAAGTGATGGGCCATTAGTTTTAGCTGATCTTCCCTCCTATGACACACCCTACTGTGCATGGCAGCTCCTGTCGAGAGTTACTACCACTCTCTATCATCCATGAATCTATCTAGCCTCCTTTTGAAACTTTCCAGAGTTCCAGTACTTACTACAAAGTTGGTAAGCTTGTTCCACTCGTCCACCACCCTATTTGTGAACCAGTTTCTTCCTATCTCCCTCCTAAACCTAAACTTATCCAACTTCAATCCGTTGCTCCGAGTTCTATCCTGCTCGTATATTATAAGAACTTTATCTATATCCCCTTTATTTATTCTTTTCACCCACTTAAATACTTCTATCATATCTCCCCGCACTCTTCGTCTTTCTAAGGAATGCAAGTTAAGTTTCTTTAACCTATCCTGATATGGAAGGTTTCTAAGTCCCGGAATCATTTTCGTCATTCTTCGCTGCACCGACTCTAGTGAATTGATATCCATTCTATAATAAGGGCACCAGAGCTGAACCGCATAATCGAGGTGCGGCCTGACTAGCGCAAGATATAGTTGCAATAAGACCTCTGCACTCTTATTACTTACACTTCTAGATATAGAACCCAATATTCTGTTTGCCTTATTTCGAACATTAACGCACTGTTTTCTAGACCGTAGGTCCGGGCTTACAAGTACCCCTAGGTCTCTTTCACAAGTCGACTTCTCTAGGTTGATGTTGTTAAGGCTGTATACATTGTCAGTATTTGTTCTTCCAATATTAAGTATGCTGCACTTGCTGGTGTTGAATTTCATTTGCCATTTTTCATACCACCCCTGCAGTTTATTTAGATCCTCCTGTAATGCATTTGCATCCTGCCGTGAATTAATCTGCCGCCCTATTTTGGTGTCATCCGCAAACTTGCTTATGTCACTGCTGATCCCAGTATCTAGATCGTTTATGTAGATTATGAACAAGAGTGGGCCTAGTACTGACCCCTGGGAAACCCCACTGGTTACACGGCCCCACTCAGATTTAACACCATCTACGCTGACCCTCTGCATTCTATCGGTGAGCCATGATTTTATCCAATTTAAAACTTTCCCATCGATACCATGAGCCTTAATTTTTCTCAGAAGCCTCTGATGCGGCACTCTGTCATATGCTTTGCTAAAGTAATGGTCTTGTAATGGTTGGCTCTCGTGGGCGTAGACATGCGTGGGCATCCCTTTTATTAAAGTGGGAAAAAAAATATGACACATATAATACCTTGCCGACTAAATTCTGATGAATATCGGTCAACTTGCCAAACATGAAAAATATTAGAACAGGACTTCATGTAAAAATTCAAGTGGGAATGCGATTGGCAGTTGTCAATATGGTTGAAACTTGAATGGCCCTAAAGCAAGAGGGGTAGCTGGCCATTAGTGTACTGTGTGGCAGCCTTGCCAGACGTATGATAATTATTGAGCTCTGTGTATGATGTAGGTACCAAAATGTACTCGGATTATTCTTATGTTTGAAATGTGTATATGATTGGGTGGCAGTTATCATTTGTTGGTGTGTAGTAAACAGTAGTGTACAGTATGTTGTCAGTTTCTGTGGAAATATAATGGTTTTGAAACTTTTTTAATGCAAAAATTAAATAATTGAATTGGAATTTAAAAGCACATGATTTGAATTGGAATTGATGTTTTCTTTTTCTAAACGATTCGAATGGAATTGGAATTGATAAATTTTAATTTTGTCTGAATTGGAAGTAATCTCATCCCTACTCATGAAGTACAGGTACTCCCCGACTTACGACAGGGTTAGGGACCGACATCCAGGTCATAAGTCGAAATGGTCGTAAGTCGGAAATGCTTAAATAACACATAGAAAATCGAAAATTTGGGTCTCTTTTTCTTCTCAGCACCACAAAACACTCACTTTTAAGCTTGCCAGCCATTTTAAAGTGATTTACAGATGAAAATTTTGTCTGTGTACTGACTTTGGGACTCAAAAATACATAATTTGACCACATTTTGGCAGGTCGTAAGTGCGGGTGGATGTAAGTCGAGTCGGTCGTAAGTCGGGGAGTACCGTTCATTGTAGCATTACTTTCCAGCAAAATTATGTTTATCTTCTCATGTAGCAGCTCTTATTTATGTTGAGGCCTACCTGTACTAAACTGTACATTTGTGTTGAGGCCTACCTGTACTGAACTGTACATTTGTGTTGAGGCCTACCTGTACTAAACTGTACATTTGTGTTGAGGTCTACCTGTACTAAACTGTACATTTGTGTTGAGGCCTACCTGTACTAAACTGTACATTTGTGTTGAGGCCTACCTGTACTGAACTGTACATTTGTGTTGAGGTCTACCTGTACTAAACTGTACATTTGTGTTGAGGCCTACCTGTACTGAACTGTACATTTGTGTTGAGGCCTACCTGTACTGAACTGTACATTTGTGTTGAGGCCTACCTGTACTAAACTGTACATTTGTGTTGAGGCCTACCTGTACTGAACTGTACATTTGTGTTGAGGCCTACCTGTACTGAACTGTACATTTATGTTGAGGCCTACCTGTACTGTACATTTATGTTTAGGCCTACCAGTACTGTGTATTTATATTTAGGCCTACCAGTACTGTGTATTTATGTTGAGGCCTACCTGTACTGTACTGTACATTTGTGTTGAGGCCTACCTGTACTGAACTGTACATTTATGTTGAGGCCTACCTGTACTGAACTGTACATTTGTGTTGAGGCCTACCTGTACTAAACTGTGCATTTGTGTTGAAGCCTACCTGTACTAATCTGTACATTTGTGTTGAGGCCTACCTGTACTGAACTGTACATTTGTGTTGAGGCCTACCTGTACTGAACTGTACATTTATGTTGAGGCCTACCTGTACTGTACATTTATGTTTAGGCCTACCAGTACTGTGTATTTATATTTAGGCCTACCAGTACTGTGTATTTATGTTTAGGCCTACCTGTACTGTGCTGTGCATTTATGTTTAAGTCTACCTGCACTGTACATTTATGTTAAGGCCTACCTGTACTGTACAATTAAGTTTAGGCCTACCAGTACTGTACATTTATGTTGAGGCCTACCTGTACTGTGCATTTATGTTGAGGCCTACCTGTACTGTACTGTGCATTTGCAGTCTGCGCGGAAAGGTAGGTTGCGTTAGGGCCGACGAAGAAAGTTCTCGCGTAAATAAGTTCATGTGTTGTGAAGGCTGTCCCGGGATGCGAGATGTTAGTACGCTTGGTTGGTTGGCAAGTAGTCACCTTTGACAACTGAGCCTATGTCACAGCTTACTCCCAGTGCGCTCCTGGCAATCGTGAAGGGAAGAATAACTCTGCGGGTTTGCGCGCCCCATAGCCATTGTTTGCCTCGTTTACGGTGCATTACCCCGAAATACTGTAGTGGCCATCAGAGATATCCAGGAGGGTTACTACGAGGGACGACATTGCAGCAGTGATTGCTTTGTACAAAGCAAACCATGAACTGAGAGATATTTCCGCTCAGACTGGTGTGGGGTTGAGTGTTGTGCAGCGTTACCGTGAGCTTGGAGAGGACGTGTTGCTAGCTCCCCTACGCAATTCTGGTAGGCCTAAATTATTGTCTCCACGGACACTTAAGGTTATTTCACGCCAAGTTAAGTCCAATCTTGCCTTCACAGCACGCAAGGTGAAAGAGAGAAACCCACATCTTCTCAGCCAACTCATACTTTGGTTTCATTACAGCGGGAAAAATAATATCGCCTCGGTCACGTCTCCTCAGCTGGGTTGACACAATTATGAGCAACATCTACACCTTCCTTTCTCTGGTAATGTTGATGGGGCTAGTGAAGAAGAATGCATACCCCAATTACTGGGGCACTGACCCACGCAATCTTTGGGAAACAATGTCTTGTCGACCTATTCACCAATATTCTGTGATTTCTTCACTTCTATGACAACCTGCAGCTAGCAGCTTACAACAGGATGAAGAAAGTGCAGCTCATCTTCAATTATCTGAGGCAGTGGTTCAACAAAGTATTTGCCCCTGGTTAGGGTGTGACCGTTGCCCTCCAAAAATAAAAAAAATGGTCCTACAATGCTGTTCAAAGTTTTAGTGTTGTGTATTTATCTAGGAAACACCCCTGTAAATTTTCTTGGAGATCGGTGCATGTTTGAGCTAGCACTGTCGGCTTTACAAAATAACAAGGAATATTATTATCTAATGAACAAATTTAGTGGAATTTCTTTTATTAGACTTATAAGATATACTAACACCAAGCAAATGATCGATCATATCAATCTTAATACCCCTAAAACAATATTATAGATTAGTACGAAATAGAATAATCCCAATAATTGCATTTCTAGGTTCAAGACCCATTTCTCTCAACTGGCGTACAATGAAAAAAAGAAATACTATTACCCCGCAATGCCTGAAGTGTTTGAGGAGTGCCAGCAGGAGATGGTGGACTTCTTCGATGAATCTCTAGCCCAACCATTTACACGTGGCGACTACAAGGAGCTGGTAGAGCTTTGTCTGCTGCTTGTAACTAAAGGATCCGAGCCAGTGAACTTCACGATGGTCTACCCCGGCGCACTTCACAAAGCAAGGTGGATGGCTAAACTGCTCTATACCCTCAAGATTGTTCTTTTGTCAGACCAGATCAAAGAGCAGTTTCCCAAAGCCGAGGTTGTAAATAAAAGTCAAATCAGCAAGTTAGAACGGTTTGCTGTGTTCACAGTCGCTGTTTATGTCCCATGGTGGATTGTTTGCCCCGTTCCAGCATGTGCGCCACTGAATGACTTGAATTTGGTCGAAACCTTGGCTGAATTTGCCCCATATGACGCCACAATAGTTGACAAAGCACGTGTGGCACTCGGTAGACACACTTGGTACCTAACTGAGGAGTTGGCCCCACTGGCTTTGTTCTCGTCCCAAGTACAAGAAAGGACAAAAGAGGAGATGAGGAAGGCCCTTCTTTGCCATGAAGGCACTGAAGTTACTAAGAGAGTGGGGTTCAATCATGGGGGCTATGGAAAGCCATATCTTCCCCCTGTCCCAGAAAGTGGCACTGCCCTGGTGGACCTAATTGGGCCTGACTCAAGCCGGTTCTTCACCATTTTAGGCATGCCCTATCAGTTTCTCCACAGTCCAGCCAGTGAATGGGCGGATCATGACGACTACAAGCTTTAGGTCGTCAATGAGGCTGCAGAGCGTGGTGTAAAACTTTGCCATCACTTTCTTAATGTTGCCAGGGATGAGGAGCGCTTTCAAGAAGTCCTTCAAGTCGTTGAAAATGACAAGACTCCGCGTTCCTAATCTGCGCAAACGATCATCTGTTTACGAACAGAAATCATGGTTTCTTGCTCTAGAGAAATAATACCTTGTGAATATATGATAAAACCCCTTAATGTACCATGAGAGAATAAGAACGATTAACTTTTTTGTGTTAGTGATAACAGCTTTTAATTAAGACAGGCAAATGATTTGTGTTAATATCCCTTATGATGGTTGTGTAATCTCATATATAGGCGCGTATGCCGTATATGCAAAATCGCTATTTTTCAAATTGCTGGTGCTCTCACACATGCATGAATCTTCAAAAAATTGCACGTGGGTATTTTTATGTCAATATGCAACACCAAAATTTTGAACAGCATTGTAGGACAAAGTTGGGGCAACTGTCACACCCTACCCCTGGTGCACTACAGTACCAAGCTTTGTTCCATGGTGATTGCACCTGGCCGTAATCGTGTAGGTCAGTGATTATTATCAGTCAGTATCAGGTATTGTCACTTATCACCGGTGTTTTTTTCTTTTCCTTACAGTGAGAGGACATCACTAATGTTCTCATTGTACTCTGTTTTGATGGCTGTGAAGTGGGTTTTGCTATGTTTTTTGTGACAGTAAAGTGCTCTGCCACTGTTGTTGTGAACATGATGTGACCAGTATCGGCCACAATAATGTTATCATCGTAGGTGGTCCTAATACATCACCAACGTTCAAGCAAAATATCATAAATAGGGAGATCATAAATTGGGGGATATTGTCCCTGTACAGGCATCCCCGAGTTACGGAAGGGTTCTGTTCCTGACAATCTTTCCGTAGCACGAAATCATTTTTCCTATTGACTTTCATTATATAAGTTGAGATGTGTTCCTATGGAAATATTTTGAGGCCCAAAAAATTTAACACTAGCATATATGTCTGAAATTAGATGGGTTTTACCACATACAATGAGTCATTCATAATGTAACAGGATAATGAATGAACTAAAAACTCAAATTTTACTTACCAGAAAGGATGTTGACTGCTGCAGGAGGCGGTGAGGAAATTACCCTCCTGGGAACAGGTCACCAACCCACATTGGGGCCTGGGGGGAGGGGAGTAGATTGAACCATAAATAAAACAAATTGAAAAACTAAAACAAATCAACAGTGAGAAATGATATACACGGGTCCTCATTATAAGTGGTTTCATACTTAAGTAGTCAAATAATTGTGGAACTACACGTAAAAAGTCCCAGAAGTTCAGAGAGTCTAAGACTGTAATCCGTTGATCATTGGGAGCACAAGCGTTTCAGTGATTGAAATTTCTGCCCGCTTCCCATACTGTTTAAAGTTCATCCTTGTGGCCCGCTCTATGCATGATCAGCACCAGTCGCTGTGTCCATAGGCATTATTTTGATGTGCTGCAAGAACTATAATTATCTACTTTGTTGTGCTTTTGGTGACATTGGTGGATTATTTTTGTAACCATCAGTTCCAACCTGATGCAAGGTGGTGTAGTGGCTAAAGGAAGCATAGTAGTTATGGGATGAACGTGAAATTAGAAGTTACATGTCTTAAGAAAAGTGGTTAGCGTGTCTCAATGAACCACTTTCATTGAAATGAGCGTGCGAGCGCGTGGTTAGGTAGCTTGAGCTGTATCAACACACCGACCCCAAACGACTTTAATTACCTTAAATAAGCTCATAAAATGATGCATAATCATATGTTTAACAAAGGTTTCTAAGGTATATATAAATTTTATGGGTGTCACTTACATGTGATGGTCATGATTAGACCCTATTCCTATTAATTTTTATGAGAATTAATTCCCATTTATAAGTTGTTTCATAAGCAGTGGCTTTTTTCTGATCCCTATTAACCACTCATAATAAGGGCCCCCTTCTGGCAGTCCCCGACTTATTACAGGGATATGTTCCTGGACCCTGATCGTAAGTCAGAACAGTGTTAATTCCATAGGTTAGGTTAAAGCTCAACCCTGCCCATACAAAGCAATAATAATATCACATACATAACAAATACTGTAAATAAAGTGGTGTTAGAATAATGTAAAATATTATATTTTAATTTCAAATTTTTTTTTTTTAATATATTGGGATCCTGTTTGTAAGTCGGACAGTCTTACCTCAGAGACTGCCTGTATATCTTTGTAATATTATACCTATATTATAAAACAAATCTTACCTCTCAGAGTGATGGCAGATACTCAGATGTTTATGGTATCCACAGAAGGGAAATAATTAGAGTTCACACATGTGATTCTTGCAAGTTTGGAAAATTTTATATATTGTTAAATAAACAGATAAACACCTTGTAAATGGTCATATAAAACACTATTTATCACTTAATACAGTGCTGTAGCTCAGAACATCTATCGTCTCCACAGAAGGGCATTAATACACATTTTACACACATGACGGTTACAAATTTGAATACTGTAAGTAAAATATCATAAAATATGGAAAAATGTGAAGTTGTTTGCAGTCATATTTCCTACCTCTGCTGACGGCCATGTAATATTTCAATGTGATTCCGATCTTTTAAAATTTTGGTTTTTGCATAATGTAATATAACTGATAAGTAATTTGTCTTAGTAATGTCTTATTGTGGGTAAAAATAAGTACTGTATATATATTAAATGCATCCTCCAAAAGCATCAATTTACTACCAGAGTTTAACAGTTAATTCATGTACAGGTATAATATTTCTGATAAACTTCCTGCATGCTTATGTTTGAAATAATGAATGTATGTATCTTTATATAATTTAACTAAATATCTTTCTCATCAGAAATGGTCATCCCAAAGATTATGAATAAACTCGTTTAGAAATACAGTGTACTGTACATCATTACTTCAGGATGAAATCGGACAGGTTTCCATCAGCCAATCAGCTCTAACTCTTGAGTAGGGAGTGGGGGATCTTTTCTCAGATGAGAATTAACGTACTATAGCAGTTTGGGTGGTTGGTCTATCCAGTGTTAGTAGAAAGTGAAACTGGAGTACCCGGAGTTGTAAGAATATAATATTTATGGAAGCAAACATTTGTAGCACAAATGTTTGTATAACGAGGGATGCCTGTATCTCACAAGTGTCCGTTTTCACTGGCCAAATTTGTACTTTGGATAATTCATTAAGGGTAGAGCCCTGAAGTTGTTGAATTAAAGAAGTTCAAGTGTATCTAGCAGTTCAGATTATTACTGAAACAAAATTTGAATTATATTAAATATATATTTTTTTAAATTCAACCTTAATTTTACATTAGATACTTACACCCGTATTATTAAACATCATCTTCCCTTGAAGAGGGTCGTCGTGTTTCAACCCGAGTTTTAAACTAAATGAGTCCTGAGGGACATCGCAGTACAGTACTTAACGGGTTGGTGTGGCGGTAAAATTAACTAATACCGATAAAATTAATTTGTAATATTGGTATTAGTTAATTTTACCGCCACACCACTCCGTTAAGTACTGTACTGCGGTGTCCCTCAGGACTCATTTAGTTTAAAACTCGGGTTGAAACACGACGACCCTCTTCAAGGGAAGATGATGTTTAATAATACGGGCGATAATGTCTTCATCACTTAGTCAATGTAGTTTGTTCCTTATGCTTAAGAACAAAAAAACACAAACCATGGACTCCCTGATCCCCAACTTCATCAAATCCCTGCTAAGCCTCCAGCCAAAACATTACTGAAAACTTGAAATGTACCATACATTTTTTAAACCTTTTTATTTATATACAGTATTGTACAGTACAGTAATAGAGCATTGTTAAGGGTAAAAGGTACTCATACAGTATTGTGGACATTGAGTGGAATGACGAATAAACTAGATGCTGGTAGTAAGAGTGAATTAACGACATTGGGTGAGGGCTGAGTCCATTATTACAGTAAAGCCCCGATAAGGCGGATATCGCTTAAGCCTTACAAAATTATTTTCTTAAAAATAATAAAAAAGAAAAAAGTAGGACAAAATTTGTCCTCCAATGACACGTCTGCAAATTTTCTAGGGACCAAGGCATCAGCACGTGGGACACAGGTGTCGGAGAGTTATCAGTTGTTGCATTGGGGAATATTATTTCATTCACAATGTTTTTTCTTATGTTGTCATAGGTAAATGCGTGGTTTATAAAAAATTTTATCACTGCAAATCACTGTTTTCAAATTAGACTACAAGATATGTATTTCTCTCATCCGTATTTCGATCGTACGCCTGTCAACGGGAGCCTGGGAGCGAGTGAGTGACCGACCACGAGTCAGCACGTTGTCTGCAGTTGTATCTCTCCTCCCTCACTGCCATATTTCACTTGATTTACTGTTATTATTAGTATTTACTGATATAATAGTGCTTAATAGTGATTAATCATGGCATGCACACACCATCCTACATACGTACTGTGAAAAAGTAAAAGAAATTATTATCCTAAGGGCAAACACATAAAGGGAAAATACATTTCTTTGCACACAAGTTAGCTGGCTAAGTGAGGGAGGGGAAGACGGTCACAGAGTGTAGAAGGGGGGGGGGGCGTTGCTAGGGAAGTGGCGTGCCAGCTGATGTTCGCTACTATGGTGAAACGGAGTAATATGCAAATGGCGGCTATGTTGAACTTTCATTTGGCTTTTATTTACTGATTTGACGATACAGTATTTTTTGTTGGTTTTATTTTTATTTATTCCCCACATTTCCTGGTACTGTATAAAAGTATTGTATATTATTTTAAGAAAACTATGGCTACAGGAGAAAAATATGCACAAAAGTTTTTTCCTAAATACTCCCTTCCATAAAATACGGTACTGTATTTTGTGTCATTATTTATCGTTTTTATACATTTAATACATTCTCCGTAAGCTGGAGTAGCATTCATATTTTTTTGCATTATAATTGATAAATTAAACAATAACCATGGCCCCTAGGAAAGTGTTTGGTGTCCATAAGGGTAATGAAAAGGTTAAGCCTAAGACCTTATCAGTGAACTAAAAGTAAGTGTACAGTACTTTTTAAAATTAGTTTTGATTAAAAAACATGTATTTCTATCATAAAACTTGGATACATTGGTGTTGTACTCGCTTTTTTGTTTAAAATGGCGGTCTTTTGGGAATAATTTGCTCTAAGGTGGAAAACCTCTTATCCTGGACACCCCTTCCCCCCAATTAGTCCGCCTTAGTGAGGTTTTACTGTACTTCTGGTTTTTGGCCACCTGCACCAACACAGGAGGAGATTTGAAACACTACAAAGAGGATGAAAAATGTGCCTTAAAATGGAGAATGCCTTTAATATACCAGTCTTTTCTTCTATTTTTCAGGTTGAGCATTTTGAACCAGATCCATTGGGCAAACCACTCAAGAAATACCCAGTCTTGTTCTATGGGACATATGAAACGTAAGTACAGTACAATATTGGTGCTGGAAGTACCTGTAGTGGAAGTTAATTACTGCAGTTGACCACTACTGTGTGATTCATATAGTAGAACCTGTAGGTGTAATTGTAATTAGTTTTTCTATTTATTTTACATATATATTATGGACCAGTGTCTAGTGATTGACCTGTGGTGTAATGGTCAGCATGCTCGCCTCGCAAGTGAGTGGATCTGAGTTAGATCCCCGGACAGGGTGAAACTATGGGCAAGTTTCTTTATGCCATTTGCCTCTGTCTGCCCAACAGCAATTTGGGAACCTGGGTGTTAATCGATTTGCAGATTGTGTTCTGGGGTAATGGTTAGCCAGTGCAGTTGGCGAGTTGTCCGGCCTTCTCAGACTGTTCCTTGACACTGGGTCATGCAACTTGTTAACTTAGGGTGTGGTTGTTGTGTTGGCAACAGCCTCTAAGCCTTAAATAAATTCACACTTAGGTGGCCCTGAGGCCGGCCATCCTTGATTTCGAGGGGCATCCATTATCTAGTGAGCAAGTGAGACTGGGCCCCTATGGGCTTGACAGCCCATTGGGGGCAGTGCAGATACAGGACAAGGAGGCAGTGTGATTTGTTCTGTATTTGACTGCCTTTCACTTCCCAAAATGTAAAGTTGATACCCATTAACAGCAAGGTGAATAAGGGTGCCCTGGGAGCAAACCAGGAACTCTTAGGACAGGAGACGAGCACTTAGTATCCACTTGGCCACCACACCCCTCGTGAGCTACTAAACACCCCTAATGTACCACACAACAGTTTTCATCATTGCTCCATCATACTTTATGTCTATCAGCAGTATGTTAGTGCTCTCTGCTGCAATGATAGATTCCTGGGCTCACAACTTTATAAAGAAAGGTTAAAAGATCCCACCAAAGGCTGTAAATATTCTTTAGAGGAAAGACAGGTTCGCTAATTACTTTGAAAGCTTAAAAAGTGCTGATGACCCTTTATCACAAAGGTGGTGCTTAAGCAGTTAGAAAAAATAAAGTGGTAATAGTCTTACCATTGTGTAAAATGAATCTGATAAAGGTGGTTGTCAAGAAGTACAGTATGTTCACAGTATCAGTATTGACCAGCCATTAGCACCCCAGTTATAACAGACCCCAACCTAAACTAACCATAATATGCTCCAACAGGGCTGGCTGTAGCTTCTGAGGGGCCCTGTGCAAGATAATGGTTGTGGGCTGTTTGATGTACTGGTTATAACCAAACCAGTACAGTACTTTACGCATCATTGGTCAACATGGATTTAGGGTTTAATGCTGTTGTCTTGTCTTGGGAGGGAGATGCTCAGTTACAAGAAATGGTTGTGTAATAGGGGACAGAATGTTGTATAGAGGATCACTTATCCATTATACTGACCTAAAGTCAAGTTATTTGTTGAGATGATACCATACTGGGATATTTTAGGTATTGTATTACATAATATACATATTGCTTTAGTTCAGCTCAGAAGTGCAAGGCATCAAGCAGACTTTGATGCCATCACTACAAGAGCAAACATTATACCTGTGACTTGCCGACAGCCTGTTCTTAAGACCAGACAGGATGTGCGATTGTCACAGACAGCAGATGTTATTGTAGTGACTTTTGTGGTGACTTAAAATATTTTGCCCATTATTAGTGCACAGTTAGTGGCTAGAAATGTTTCCATTTCATATACACTATGTACAGTAATTAACATTACTGTATACATTTAACATTTTTTAACTCATATCCTGGATATTTTCCTGAGGTTTGCTTGTGTTGTATTCACCTATACATATACATTACTGTATATAATACCATATATACTCTCTTTTTTTTCAGAGCATCTCTGAAGCCTGATGACATATTTCCATACAATGAAAATATCGAGAGATTTGGCAAACCACAGAAGAGGAAAGGCTTTAATGAAGGACTGTGGCAAATTGTTAATAATCCCAATTTTGACCCCAACGTAGTAAGTTTAATAGTCGTGTTCTGTAATTGTTAGTTTAACCAGTGAGGACTGCAGGATTGTTCTCTCTCTGCTTATTTAACAGAAACAACTGAAGTTTTCTCCAGCGAACTTGGTCTAAGTTTAGATAATGATAATATTCAGGTACTGTGCAATTTTCTAAACTCTCTGCATAAACACCAGTAAACAAACTAAATTCACATTTGCTTATTGTGTTTATTCAAAAATATCTAATCACTTACCTGTCAGTTTCAACACTTAAAGTCACTGAATCCCCTGAGAAAAGTAAATCTGAAACAGAATATTAAAACTTCTACACTATTTAACAATTTCTTGTACAGTATTTGAATACAGTACAGAAATCCCAATACAATCAACACAAAATTTATTTCTTTCATTAAACCACTTACTGTATGCTGCCAACCATCTACCCACTTCCCTGTTCACACACAACAAAATTAAGAAATACTGTATTAACAAAATTACTTGACGTTCTCTTAACACAGTTTAACTTAACTCAAAATCTTTCACATGGCCCTTTGAGTAATTACCCCATTAAACAATTCATTTCACACTGTAAAGCAATTTAACTGGACACAGAGGAACTAATAGCTTATAGTTCTTCACAGACAACTGAAATAATGGTGTCAGAGTACATTCTCACTGACACCAAACGACCAAAGATCTTGAAGTAACAGATGGTGATCCACTGTGTCAAAAGCTTCAGAGAGATGCAGCAAAACCAGAAGGGAGTAGTTTCTTGTGCAAGTGTATTTACTTTGTTTTGACAGCTACATGTCCTGTCATGTCTCACCTCTGGTATGGTGATATGGAGTGTAGGAGCATTCTATATTTCTCAGGAATTACTCAGTCTAAATCTACGTTAATATTATTTGAATATACAGTATTTTTTTTTTCCAGCCCATTCCACCAGAAGTACTGGCAACTGCTAACTCTGCACCAAACACACCCAAGACTCCCATTGCCAAAGCAGCAAAGAAACTCCAGAACAGCACCCCAGCAGTGGTAGCAACAGATGAGAAGTCTGATGAATCTGATGTGGATCCTGGCGACTTAGTTATTGATGAATCTGCTGGAAAAGGTATGCAAAAGTAGAAATTGTTTAAGAATTTTTGGAGGCTCTGATCCTTACAAAAGAAATAGATTAATTGATTTGGTGTTAGCATCAAGATATAATTCAACCTAGAGAGCAGCAATCAGATAATCATAGCTAACCCATGCAAGCTTTGAAAATGGGAATAAAATGGTGATGATGAGCATATTATTAAGACTTGGCACTTCATTGAAAAATACAAATGCAGTTATGTACATGTTCAGGTGTTTTGTACATTTACAGTAAATTATCATGAATCACAAATTAGGTAATGTCAGAAAAAATTGCAGTTGGAAATTCCTGTTCTGTTCCTACCCACTTGCAGAATGTGGGTGCCCACTTCCAGTCTAGCCCTCATATAGTGCAGTGATTCATGTAAAATCTACCCGGTAATCTTTATTTTGAACTTTTTGCGCTAAAATACATTTCAGTGTTGGAGAAGGTTTGGGTTAAGCGAGATGTCACTGTACATTGACAAGAACAAAAAAGAGGAGTGTTGTGCTAATGGCAAAAGTGGTGTACAGTATGGCAGTTTTTGTTGTGTGGGTTGCTGGACATAAATTTTTTTCTTGTAGTTAAAATTAGTGTGATCTTAACACTGTACAGTTGTTCTTTGTCAGTGTTTCAAAGTTGGTGGTTTGAATTAGAAATGGAAAGAAAACTATCTAAGACTACAATAGTGTCCTGGTGGTCTAGAGGTAACGTTTCCCAGTCACACACATTATTTTATTTTATTTTTTTTTTTTTAAGGTAAGAGAGGAGGCAAAAAGAGAAAAAGACAAGACTCGGATGGAACCTTGGAAACCCCAGCAAAGAAAGCTGCCTCGTCAGATGTGAAGAAGACTCCCAAGGACACACCTAAACAGGTTCGTGCATCCCAAAAAGACACACCAAAGGACACTCCAAAGCAGACACGCTTGATTAATAAAGAAGGTTCGAAGGAGACTCCCAAACAGGTTAGTCTCTTGTTAGTTGTACTACCACAATAGGACTTCTCTTGTTCGCACACTTTGGAGAACACAAAATTCTCTGAACTAAGGGACCACGAGCCCAAAATACCAGGTACGTACAAGACTTACGTTTGGACCAAGTGGCCGTGAACATAAATTATCGCCTGCATTAAAGGTACCATTGATGCTGTGATCCCAGATTAAATATAAGGTTAGAAGTGGAAAGACAATTTGTGTGTTGGTTGGGAAAGGAAGAGTGTGGCTGCAAGATGGTATGATGAACTTACGTGACAAGTGAATGGAGGGTTGCACTTGACTGCTTGGTATGAGGCATGGGGGAGAGAGAGAGAAATGAATATAAACTATAACACAAGTTTATACCTTCTCGTGCTAGCCTAGTATGTAGAGCTGCCAACAAATAATAAAAGCTGACAGGTCTTTGGCTTAGATTTCATCTCTGTTGGTAAAAAAAAAGTCAGTCATGTACAGTACTGTACACCAAGTGTACACTACTACCTGTACTGTACTAGCAGAATACAGTATGCCGATTCATGTTAGTAGTATTCACACCACTCAAAATGCTCATTCGGTGACTTATTTTATCAAACTTTATCTATAACGTAAAACCGATTTTCTTATAAAGATGATGGAAATCGTGAGAACATAATGTTAAGGAGTACAAAGAAAATAACAATACTGATGGGGGGTTAAACTTTAAAGTCAGATGCTTGACAAGCTTATGCCTTAGGGTGTTTTACATTTGGTATCCTAACAAGCTTGCTGAAATCATGACCCTGGGGTCATAAATGGCTTCATGCTGAGAGTTATATGTTTTATGGTTTTATGTAGGCAACTAAAGTTTAAAAAATATTCTTTTTATCTCACTAGGGAAATAGATGCAGTTAGTGAATGTAAATGACATGAGTATTTTTTTGTCAAAGTTGTTGAGCTTTGCAATGTTCTGTGATTTAATTTGTTCACAGTTTCTTGCTTTTAAGTGCATTGCCTCATAAAGTAAACTCCTCTTTCCCCGAGCATCACAGTAATATCATACTTTGCCTTTAGTCTTAATTTGACATTTTTTATTCATATATTTTTTAATTTATTTGAATCTCAGCAGGCAGGAGACACAACAGAGCCACAAGTCAGTCGGAGTGGACGATTGATTAAACCCAAGAAGTTCCTAGATGAGGGAGGAGATGCTTCTCGGCCACCCTCGGCCGCTGCCGGAACCCCTGTGGCAGGTACAGATGTACCCTCAGACACATCTGTCCCCACAGACACACCTGCCACAACAGTATCAGGTGAGTTGTTTCACAGCAGGATATAAAAATAGGAATATTATTCATCTGGAATATTAGGTGTGAAACAATAAACTTATTGTGTATACGAGGTTGTGTATAAGTTTTATATACAGTACTGTATAAGTGCACTCTTGTTGTATTGTATGGTGTAAACTTTTGTCATGAATGTCAACGTAACAAATTGAGAGTCTACAGTTGTACTATTAATACTCAACTCTTTGGTACAAGAAAAGGAATTTTTTTCACAAAGAAATGTTAATGATTATCCCTGTTGGTGACTTGATTTAAGATTAATATTTTAGCATCTCACCTTGCATCATTAGTGGTGAGGCTAAGCAAATATTAAGTGAGAAGAATGAATTTATATCAAGGTAAATAATTACAGTGTTACAAGTGATATGGTTCATATGTGAAAAGGAAGCACCAGGGACCCCTACGGTTCCTGATTGTAAAAAAAAAATGGTAGAGACCTTGTAGTTTGGTCTTGAGAAAAATAAGATATGTAAGGTGTTGTCAAATGATGTTTATGGGTTCTTGTTTTGTTGGTCAGAATGCTCCTTGGGTGATGAACAACACTCCTGTGCATATGTGTTTTTTTATGTTAAATACTCTTTTCAAATCATTATACTATCAGTGGAGTGCTAGATATCTAAGTGCCTAAAGTGTACATGAATTTAGCTCAGGCATACCTGTGCTCTAGGGAAGTCATCAGATGAAGTAAAACTGATTTTCTAATGTATTGAAGGTTTATGTGTAGTGACATCTTGGCTATTGTTAAAAATATGTAAGCTAAGCTACTGAAACTTGGTTTTGGTTGGAGAATGTGTGAGGAATTCAGTTTATACTGAATGAAAGACCTTGGACCTGTATAGTGTTGTAGTCACATATTTTATTACACAAATTCATATATCATATGTAGAATCAGCCAGCTTGAGTAATGTCTGCTAAGCTGAAACTGTGATTAGTATATAGTAGGGACTTGTATTTTAAAGGTGATAATTGCCTCATCAACCATGTATTAATACCAAGTTATAATACAACATTCATGGGTGTGGTGTTCACAGTGTTGGTTATTTTAGGCAGAGTTCTCTGTTGATGATAATGTTCTCTCTGCATGTGTTTACCCATTTAAAATTTGTGGCACATAAATTTGGTTATTCATGGATTCAGTCTGTGGTGTATCATTAATTTCAACGGGAATATTGTAACTAGGGCTGGAGGCTCAAAATATCATTCTCATTTACCCAATAAATTACTGTGCACTCTACAAAACATTTATTTAGCCTTCCCCATTTAAGAATAACCTACATAGATCCCAACTGTACATGGGTTTTTATTTTGTACCAGTTCAGCCAGGACTGGTTTTAAAACTTTAAAAACATGCAACAGTCTTCATAACATGAGGGTGTGCAAGAATTTTTTGCAAAATTAGATTAAGAATAAAAGGTTTTACATGGACTTCAAAATACAGCACAGGTGCTCTTCTACTTACGAACGAGTTACGTTCCTGAGGCTTGTTTGCAAGTCCAACTTTACTCCTGTAGATACCAAACATATTGTAAAAAAATGAAAAGATTATGGATATTTAATACAGCCTTAAAACCTGGCTCACTCTTCTCCCCTTAGGTAATGTTTGTTCTATCTGGAATTTTCTTCAAAGTAATCCAGTTTCATCCATATTAAACACCTGTTCTGGCAGGTAACCCCCCCCCTCCCCTCAGTGATGATGTTTGTATCTCTGAAAGTTTGTAAGTTGAACGTTCTTAAGTAGAGGAGCACCTGTACTGTATCCTTGAATGTTAAAACATGCACATTATTTGTCTTTTTCTATATTTCTTTCAGCAGTGGATTAAAATTTCTTATGTACAGTACAGTATTACTAGTTATTTTTGGCTAAAACCTAAATGAAATGTAAATATCAAGGTTCCTGCTACACCAAGGATAGGGAGGTATTTGAATATTTAAGGATTAATTTTGACCTTATAAGACTTGTTGAACACTCGTAATTAAGAATGAATGAAATGAAGTACTGTACTAAGAGTTACCTGAAGCTAAAGGGTGAAAAACTTATGAGAAAGGGCAGTGTGCCAGTACCTTTGGTGGCAGGTATAATTAAAACAAATACAGTACAATAGCCCCTTGCCAACCACAGATTTTGGGTATCCTCAGTTTTTACTCTATACCCTTTCACCAACCATGGTATTAAACCGAGTATCCATGGTTTAGCCTGACGTCATTTTTCCCTACGTATTCCAATGTATTCCTCAGTAAATATGAGGAATTAATATTTATAATACTAATAAATAAAAGAAAAGAAAAAATACTGCATTACCATTTGGCCATCATTTCACTTAGAACTCGGGAGACAGGAGCACGCTCCCCCTCCCGTGATTGTGGGCTAGCCCCCACTGACTTAAGAAATGTTTATTCTCTCTATGTTTTTGACCTAATGATTTTCTTTTTCCAGACACTACTGGTACATCTACAACCACCAAAGCAAGCATTGCCATAAAGAGTCCGCCCTATTCACCACCCATCGCAACTCCGAAGAAGAAACTGTCCCTCTCTGGCACTGAGGATACACCAAAACCACAGGAAGAAGTGCCTACTCCTACTGTAAGTGTTAGTGACATATTTATTGAATTAAATTTATGATTTACCTTGAAAAGTATATGATCAATAAATGGAAATATAAAGAACTGTTAAATTATATAATTTCTGTCTATTGAGAAGATATTCATTGTTTGTTGTCTCTCTCTCTCATACTCTCGACTCTCCTATTGTAAATGTGATGTCACCATCCCACCACTGTTCACATGTTCCATAGGTCCCTCCCATTTCTGTCCGTTTTACTCAGGATTTAACCCACGTATCTCACATCTTTATTCCTTACTCTTCAGCCATCAGATTCTGTTCAATCCTGGCATGCCATTTCTCCCCACATTCCTATAACCAGTCTCTCATTTAAATCCCTCACCATGATCACTCTATGACATATGCTAGAATTTTCAGTGGAGTTATTTGGGTTTCCCAGTACGTATCTCTTTCTTGTTCACTCTTTATCATTCCCTGGTGTGTATCTACCCAAGTCATATTCATAGTTTACAATTTTTTCTCCTCCAAGGGTCCCCCTCCACCAAGGAAGAGAGGGCGCCCTCCAAAGAACAGGGACGTAGATGCTTCTCCAAGGATCACTAATGCAAATGTAACGACCCAGTCCAAGACCTCCACTAAAGACACTACCTCAAAGTCCTCCTCATCTCCTAACAAGGCTCTAGGAGATCATTTAAAGCAGTCACCATGTTAGTAACAATAAGTTTTAAACATTTTATATAAGTGAATGGATACAGACACTTCCCAGGTTACAGATTTCCAACTTTGTGGATACTCTCCCAAAAGTCCCATTTAAATTGAGCTCCAAGTAATTCCCAGTCGAGAGGAATATTTCCATCCATATCCCATCTGTGAGTTTTATATTGTGTTATGATTATTCTTTACCTCATAATTTCTGGAAGATAATGCATATATAATTTTCTTCATACACACACACACACACTCCTACATACAGAAAGTGCAAAAATAAATAATAATTATAAAGATTCAAGTACAGCTTCTCCCCGACTTACAACCACCCAGACATACGACCGCCTCAGTCATACCAAAAATTTTTCAAATTACGTATTTTCAAGTCCCAATGTCAGTGATTGCGCTGTGTACTGACAAAATTTTTGTTTGTAATTCACTTTAAAATGGCTGGCAAGCTTAAAAGTGAGAGTTTTGTGGTGCTGAGAAGAAAATGAGTCACCCATTTCAGATTTTCTATGTATTATTTAAGCATTTTCGACTTACGACCTGGAATTGGGTCCCTAACCCCGTCGTAAGTCGGGGGGGAGCTGTACCTATGGACTTCCACTGTGAAACTGTGTGGGGGTTGGATGCTCTGTGGCAGAGCACCGTTTAGGGACACTGTTGTGTTACTAAGGCACGCACTGGGGTGACCACAGTGCAGTTTGAACACTAAACTTGTATCATTTTCTTCTCTATGCTTTCATTAATGCTATTTATATGCTTTTGTTATTGATGTTTATATACCTACAGTTTTAAGTTACAGTGTACTGTTAAAACTACTTTTAGGGGTGAATCTAGTAATCTGAACAGTTTTTACATGCAGTTACACAGGGTACATTGAGGGAAAAAACCCTATCTGGCAATCCCCAGGTCCCAAGGATGCCGGAAAATGGTCCTATGCTTATACAGGCCGTCCCTGACTTGCGGCAGGGATACGTTCCTGGACCCATAGTTTAGGTTAGGTTAAAGCCCATACAAAACAACAATAATATATCCATATATAACAAATCATGTAAATAAAGTGATGTTGAACACTATATAATGAAGAAAATAATGTAAAAAATGGGATTTTAATAACCAATTTTTGCAGTGAATGTATTGGGATCCCTTTCATAAGTGCGGGTGATGGTAAGTCGGACGGTAGTAACCCGGAGACTGCCTGTATAGTAATTGTATATAGCTACAGTATGTGTACTATGCATTTTCAAGAATTAAGTTTGGAAGGGTCACATCGTTTTTATGGATAGCCTCCAGGAACGAACCCATCCGTAACCCGGGGAGTGTCTGTACTTGTGTTCTTTATAAGTTAACCCATCCGTAACCCGGGGAGTGTCTGTACTTGTGTTCTTTATAAGTTAACCCATCCGTAACCCGGGGAGTGTCTGTACTTGTGTTCTTTATAAGTTAACCCATCCGTAACCCGGGGAGTGTCTGTACTTGTGTTCTTTATAAGAAGTTAGTTGGATTAGTTACTTCACCTTAAAAATTGACGAGGAATATCAGTGTATAAAAAACCCTCATAAGGTGCAGAGTTGTGTTTCTGGGGCCTCTTTCTGGAATCTTTTTCTTGTATTTTTAAAGTAAATAACATGGTTCCTTGTGTGAAATAAAATGCATAAGTTTTGTATAAATGTTTTAGTGGTGTATAAGTGTGTAGAGTGTGTATGAGTACAGTACAGGGGTCCCCGAGTTACGAAAACCCTCTGATGTGAACGAGGCCCCATAAAGTCGGTTATTTTAAGAATCCGACAAAGGTACAACTGGTTCGTAGTATTAACGTATAAGAACTAGTTTGCCAGGTGTAGCAGCGGGTAGGGAGTAATGCTTCACCTAGCCACACGCCTTGAGGTAGCGTCTGTACTTTGTATCTTCACCTCAGTAATGTGTGTGATCAAGTGCACACTGTTGTTTTTTGCTTATTAACTCCATTTTCCTGCCCTCATCATGGCTCCTAAGGCAAACCTGATACAAGTGATAGTAGTGCATCCAAGAAAAGGAAAACAATTATATACAATGGAAGTGAAAGTTGATGTAATTAAACGTTCTGAAAAGGGCGAAATGCCCTCAGTCATTGGTAAAGGCTTGGGCTTCAGTCGGTCAACGATCAGAACGAAACACAAAATTCTTGAACATGTAAAAGGATCTACACCAATGCACTCAGCTGTGATAACAAACAAACAAGTGAATTGTTAATTTAATTGGAAAGATTGTTTGTGATATGGGTGAAAGATCAGCCAGACCCAAGGTTTCAATGTAAGTGGTAAACTCTAATTTTTATTGATTTTCCTTTATTGTATTTTGTCATTCAATTTCTTCTTTTCTATTAAATTAAGTGATTCAAGATGTATATAAGGACTTCGGGTATGATATAGTGCACATAGGTTGTGTGTTCCGACTTAAGAACGTCCTCAGGAACGGAACTCGTTCGTAACCCGGGGACCCCCTGTACCAGGATGTCGTCTCAGCAAACTTTAGCTGGTGAGGTCTGATATTTGGTGAGGTCATGAAGGATTTACTGAATTCTATAGTGGAGGTAAAAAAAATTGCTTGTAATGTTACTGTAGAGGACTTAGACGAGACGATATTATAGCAGAAGAGGTGAGCTACTATAGTTATCTGAAAGGAGAACTGTGCCCTGATGAGTTTTACAGTTAACTGCTGAGCCTAGAGAATCTTTGCCAGAACCAAAGGCAGTTGTGTCGGACCAGCAAACAATAGGCCGAGTCCTTTAATTTGGCCATCACCTTCCAATTTTTTATTTGTAGTGTGAACTCAACTGTGGAGAGCATTTGAACCTTCAGTGCTCGTCTTAATAGAACAATGAGCGTTTATGGTAACCTGATTGAACAGATAATTAGAACCAACACACCAAGCTCAAACTTGGTGACTAGACTCCATTAGTAGCAGTTTATGCCCTCTATCTCTACCTCCACTTGTATGATAATTTTACTCTTCAGACAGATTGTGAGCCAGAGTTAGTTTCACTGGTTTCCAGTGTCCTCCAACCCTTAGTTCTCACCTCATGATTCTCAAGGATTGTAGATAAACAGATCCCCACCAGTAACATAGCTTTGGAGATTATCTTACAGGTTGATCCAAGTTAATTTTTTGCAAACGTGAGCATAATATACACATTTTTGCACAAGTTCTGTTATGTGTTTGAATTAATACTGACGAATAAACCTATAATATGCCATTGCGATATTTAGTTACAAAAAAAAACAATATTGGTACTACATGGAGGCCCAGGGACACAACTCCATGTATTATGAGGGTTTCCTGTATACATAAAATGTGTCTGTAGTTTATTTATTTATATTATGTATTTTCCAGCCAAAGAAAAAACAAAAAATCAAGCGAAGCAGAATGAGATTGAGCTCCCAAAAGAGGTTAGTACTGAATATGATGATCTTGTTTAGTAATTTATAGGAGAGTAAATGGGAAGATGTTAACTTACTTATGATGCACAGTAAAACCTCGATAAATCAAACATCAGTATATCGGAATTTGCTTTTTCCGGACTCTGAGATGCTCTGGTCACCAAAAATACTGTAAAAACGGAGAGAGGGGGGGGGGGGTTAAATAAAAAAAAAATCTGATGAAATGAACAACACTTACTGAATACTGTACAGTGGTCTAATCAGATTTGCTGTAGGCCTACTGAGACACTTGATTATGTAAGCAGGCTGGGGCTGATCAGGTGTTGCCATATTTGTCAGGTTTATTTATTTATTGATTCAGTATTATATTCTCATGTGATTGGCCTCTTATGGTTTTTCATCAAGATTAATATAACATCTTCAGTAAGAGATCAAAATACTGTACTGTATGTAATTTGTAATACAGGTATGTCTTGAAAATAAGAGGATAAGCTGTATCAAAAGGTTGTTTACTCAGATGTGTTCGTGTGAGCTTTCTGCAGACCAGATTACAACAGGGGTCACTATAACACACTGTATAGTATTTCAAATGACGATACCATTTTAAAAATGTTATATGATGGCTCAATTTGGCTACTTGTACTTAGACAAATGAGTAATGAATAAACCAGGATATATATAGATACATAATACTTTACTACACTGCAATATTAATTATTAAGCCATGATAAATACCTGTACACTACACTAGTATTTGTTAATTGGTGATAAATACACTGCAATAGTATTTGTTAATTGGTGATAAATACACTGCAATAGTATTTATTAAGTGGTGATAAATACACTGCAATAGTATTTATTAAGTGGTGATAAATACACAACTGTACTGTACTAATTTTTACTAAGGTTTGAAGACCAATCAGCTGTTTGCTCTTTGTAAACAAATGAATATGAAATGACTGATGTTCAGTGTGGGATTCTTTTTCAGGAAAGTTGATTCTTTTAGGATAATATTTTATCAGCGTGGCACCAAATGATCCTGAATTGTGGTGGAATTGAATATTGAAGTGTTAAAGGAATCTTGGGGGAGAGAGGGAGCTCCCCCACCCCTCTGCCAGCTGCTCACAGATAAACATTCGTCATCCACATACAATATACTCCTACACTTGTTTGTTCTTATTTTTATCTTTTTAGTACTGTACTGTATAGTATAGTATACAGTTTTCTCTTAAGTCACAAGACAAATTATTTGGTTACTTACATATAACACTTTACTGTAAATAACAATCATCTCGGTGACAACCAGACTTACATGTCTGATTTTCAACCCAGAGAGATATTTAATTTTTTTTTATTGTTGATGTAATTTTCTTTTAGTAACCTTGTTATACACTGAAAGACCTTAGTTGTTGAAGTGCATTAATAACATAACAACTGATTTTCGTTAATTAGTTCAGATAGGCAGTGTTATCTCTACCTACAAACCCCCGCCCCATATATTTGCCTTTTTTTTTTTTTTGACTGGGGTCTGCCCCAATTAGTCCAATTTATCGAGGTTCTACTGTTTAAGATTATCATGGAGATTCTTAACATGAGAAATGTATTTGGTGCAACAGTCATTTATTTTCTCCCATGTTTGTGGTCAAGGATATACTGTAAGTACCAGAGCCCTGTGCAGTTCCATTGATTGTCTCCACACCTGCAAGGTTAAAATTGCAACCACAGTGTTTTGCACTGTACTTGGTGATGCCACTCAGTTTTAAAAAGCAGTATCGGGTAAAATGAGTAAACTAACTTAAAAGATTGATGGAGAAATAGCTTTCTCTTACATATGATTTCGTCTACTAGTTTTTTGCCATGAGTCTAGTTCACAATTTTGTTTATGGAGTTTAACCCCTATCTTGGCTAATGTATGAACATTTAGGATGACCACCAAGACATTGAATTTTGGGGGTTGTAAAAAGAAATCTAAAAGAATATTTGAAGATTCTTATTCACTTCTGGATAAGCTAAAACATATGCTCTAAGAAAAAGAATCTGAAATTATTCATATGATTTGTGTGTGTGGGGGGAATTAGCTCACCCGGGCATAGGTCAATGACCCACATCAGGGCCTGGGGGGCTAAAATATAATACAGTAGAACGTCGATATGACACGAGATACGTTCCAAGAGAGGTCGCTTTAAACCAAATTCGCACTAAATCGAAGTGTTGTTTCAATGGAATAATTTAGTTTGGTACATGAGAGAAACACAAAATACTAAAAAGACTGAGAGTCTACCCAGATGCACCTCAGCCCATCTCCTAGAATAAACAAAACATTGTTTTTTGTAGTATTATGTTAAAACAAACACATTTAAATCAACACAGCTAAAATTATGGGACGTGAAATGGTCTGTTTACTAGCGATCAGAAGAGGGGGGGGGAGGAGGTGATATGTTTGACAGTTGATGCAAAGGTCTAGTGCTTATTTATTTATCTGTACTTAAGAGTGACTTTAAGTTTTTCTCTTATAAAATGTCACTGAACTGATATGTTCTAATTAATTTTATTATAAAGGGCTAAAATTTTTATCTATTCTGCTAAATATACGACGTTTATATTCAAAATTTTCGCTGTCTTGCTAGGACTCTAGCAATGCAAATTATATTCTCCTAACTTTAGTCTGTGATATTATACAAGATAAAAACTTAAAGCCTAAAACCACCCAACCCTGGCTGGGAAGATGGGGGGGGAGGGAGATGACATATTTGACAGCTGCGCCGAAGGTCTAGTGAAGAATTTATTTGTTTATTTATGTCCTTTCGAGTTTTTTTTTTTTTATGTCACAGAAGTGACCGGGAGAATATAATTTACATTGCTGGAATTCTTGTAAGATAGTGATTAATTTGAATATAATCATGCTATAGTTTGCACTTGACAAAAATTTTTGTAATCATTTCATACATTATTTTGAGTACATGTACAGTACAGCTTTGGCCTTAGGACAGTGTAGCGTGCCCAGAGAAACATTAGGTGCTAATTTTAAAATATGATGCTCCAGATTGACTTGCGCAAAATAGGAAAGATTCACTTTAAATGAAAACATTGTCCTTATTTGTGGGAGTCGCTTTAAATCAATAATCTTAAATTGATTCGCTTTAAATCGACATTCTACTCTAATAATAACATTAATATTTACTACTAATAATAAAGAGCCATAAACAAATACAAAAAAAGATCAATAGTGAGAAACTATATATGTATGTTGTGTACTCAAAGTAAGAGAGACATTTGAGACCCTGCAGTTGTGTGTAAATGAAGCAGAAAGTCAGATCATCAACCTGGGACTTGGTCACAATTTTTATGATGCCATATGGCAGAAGGGGCTGCCATTAGACAATACATTATGCTTCCAATATCTTCCCAGGGTGTAGTACCTCCCTGTTTGGTAACTGCCTACTACAGGTTGTACCTCTCTAGTCCGGCATTCTGTGGTCCGGAAACTCCCGTGGTCCGGAACGATTTTAGTTTGTCCAACAGGTAGATAGGCAGCTTTTTTGTTTTTTTATTTTTTTTATTTTTTACTTATTTTAATTATTATTATTATTACAGGAGTATTAAATTTTTGCCCCTCAGGCCCCTCGTGGGTCAGTGACTTATGCCCGGGTGGGCTAATCCCCTTAAAAAAAAAAAGCCGCGGGAAATTAAGGTTTGTTTACATCCGGCAGTTCGGCTGCTCTCTCTCTCTCTCTCTCTCTGCTTGTCTATACAGAGTACAACATTTAACCCTTCAATATATATGAGCAGTAAATAAGTGTTGCTTTCATATTCTTATGTAGAGTAATGACGATATGTTTTCACATGTGCGCACTTACATATGCGCAGTCTCACTTTTTTTTTTACCATTAATGGTTAGCTACTTATATTGTTCCATTTATTAACATTAAATAACATTACAGGTACTTCAAACAACCATATTAATTTTTTTACATTAATTTTACTGCAGCTAAAATCAGGGTCTTATTTTCTTCAGTTTTATATGTAGAACCAATCAGTCACTGGTTTTGTAAGCTTTAACATAAACAATGCCGGCAGCCATCTCATCTCCTCTAATATTCCACGTATTATTAATAAATTGTATTGTTAATTTTGCACACACAAACATTAATTCAATAAAAAGAAATTCAGAAACATAAATTAAAATATATATGAACAGTAAATAAGTGTTGCTTTCATATTCTTATGTAAAGTAATGACGATATGTTTTCACGTGTTCGCATGCCCACTTACATACGCGATCTCTTTTTTCTTTACCATTATCGTTAGCTACTTCTATTGTTCCATTTATTTCCATTTATTAACATTAATAACATTACTTAAAACAACCATATTAATTTTACTACAGCTACAGCCAAGGTCTTATTTTCTTCAGTTTTATATGTAGAACCAGTCAGTCACTGGTTTTGTAATCAACGAAAACAATGCTGTGTCATTTCCTCGTGTGTTTTAATATTCTACGTATTATTAATGAATTGTATTGCTCATTTTGCACACATAAACATTAATTCAATAAAAAAGACATTCAGTAATAAACAATAATGAATCTTTTGTACATACGAGAAATGACGCTGTTTACACGATTATGCCCGTCGTCTGCACGTTGGCGGGCCGTTCAAACCCGTCGAAATTCAAGTTTCCGCCGTCAAAATTTTTATTTATTTATTTTTTTGTGTGTTCCAATAAAATACGTTAAGAATTAAAAACTCGCGAAATTTGAGAAGCTACTATACGACATTTAACCCTTCAATATGTCTTCAAAGAGACCATGATGCAGAGAAGGTGGTGCTAGTGCTTCCAGGCATAAGCACAAGTCACTATCTATCCAGGAAAAGGGTGAATTTCCATGGTCCGGCAATTTCCATGGTCCGGCACCGGTCAGGTCCCGAGGTTGCCGGACTAGAGAGGTACAACCTGTACCTATAAGGTTATCTAGTGACAATAATAAGCCCCTATTTTTCACTTTTCTGTTGGCTCTTTTAAATTTTATTTTTAGGCAAGAGCATTTCAAGTCGTTTCCTCACCCATGTTATTGAGTGTGATATTTCTTTTCAGTTAAGTATTTATTGTAGAAATTATTAGTTATATCAGAGAATATAAATGATTGAAGGGGTAGTTATGATAATCTTTGGCATAATTTTGATGATCGATAAATACTCATTCAATATTGCACTTGTTTAATATTTTAAAAAGTACAACCACTCTTACCTCAGTTAGCAGACAGGCTAGGGAGCCACATAATTATGGTTAATCTTTTAAAAATGAGCATAATGTGTAGACTTCTAAGTGTCCTCTTACTTAGTAAAGCAAGAGTTGCAATGCCCTGATTCAAGCTATGCAGATTGTGGAATATTTACTTGTCCTGGACGTGTCTTACAAAATTTACTTGCCTGGACACTTTTTTTCCTTGCTCTGACAAGTTTAAAGGAAATTTGCTTGCTTTGTTTTTTTAATGGAAAAAGTTTAATTAACCTTTTAAAATGTTCAAATGTGCAGGTATTGTGTCTACCAACTCACAGATCACTTGCCCAGGCTACCTGGCACTTCTAATCTGCACAGCCTGCCCTAATTACCTGCTTACCCATTTATGAGACTTATTATTGTTGTTATTATTACAGTAATGTTTATTTATTTTTTTAAGTACATTGTTTGGACATATTTGAGAAGGGTTATATCCATTTAGTTACTGCACTTCAAACTTCCTTACAGAGTGACTTAGCCAGTAAACAAACGTTCCTGAAGTTAAAAACAGACATGGAGTCCGGCACACTAAATGCTGAAGAACTGAAGGAGTTGACTAAAGCTAATGAAAAGGAGGAGACACACACAGCCATTATTGAGGAAAATAAGAAATACACAGAGACCTGCAAAGCCAAGTAAGTTTAAGAGTTATGTGTTGTTTTGAGCTTGAGCTTATTTTAAGAGGAAAATTTTCACTTAAGGTAACTGTTGATTTGATGGTGTTCTAAAACGAATATGTGATTTAAATATAAGTACAGTGACCCCTCGTTTAACGAACTCAATCCGTTCCAGAAGGTCGTTCGTTAACCGAAAAGTTCGTTAACCGAAACCATTGTTTCAATGGGTTTTTGGGTAATTGGTTCCAGCTCACCGAAAATTTCCTAAATTCAACAAAAATGGTAGAAAAGTTCACTTACTTTGAGGTGTGTATGTAGAAGGCTCCTGGATAATGATGATGATGATGGGAATTAGAATGGTGGTGGAGGAGAAGGGAGAAGAGAAGGCATTGGGGTGGAAGAGAAGTCACCCCATGGCGCCATTTCACCCATAAAATTTTAGCTCTCTTGGTGTAATTCAAGATTATTTTCTTTAAATCAACACTGCACTGCATTATATATTGTCAATATGTAAAATAAATTTCAATATAACCAATAATTTGCTTGGAAACACAGAAAAAAAGCGTTTAGTTGAAGAGAGTCTCAAGCAAGATGTTACCTCCAGTGAAAACAGAGGGAGACTAACGCCTGTTTGCTGTGTTAAGAGGCTGGATGCCGCGCATTAAACTAGTCACTTTACCTTCAATTATGTTCAATAATTGTTAAAATGACTAAAAAATTGAATATTAAACTTTTAAAATTATTGAATAGTATAAACTTCTTGATATTTACTAAAATAGTAAGGAATTTAAGCCCTAGAACCGATTAATGTATTGGCTGACTGATACTAAAGCTGGTTGCCCGGTCAGTGCAAGCGAAAACATGTTGAGGTCGGTTCGTAAGAAATTCGTTAACCGAATTGAAGATCCTTATGGAAGGCAGTTCGTTAACCGAAATTTCGTTAAACGAGGGGTCACTGTATAATGAAGGAAGTGGTTTAAGTCATTACATTGCCTAACACTGGGATTTTTAAAAAATAAAAGTTTGCGAGATAGGAATATTGCATAAAACTTATTAGTTTAACAGTTTGGCTGTGGGAGGTTTCCCTAACTGAATAAAATCGTCTGGCATTAGTCGGACTAAAATGATAAGTGCGGGAATCACAGAAAAAGGGTTAATGTTTTTTCTATATTATGTTATAATGTATATTGCCAATTCAACGTTGTTCTTTTGTATGTTCTAAAATGTTGAGTGAAGCTTTTCTCAACATAGATCCTTTGAATTCATATATAAAACAATACTGGGGCTCCTTGTTATATCCACGTTCAGCATATGCAAATTCAGTTATGTGCGAGGACCCTTTTTCTACCAAAAGTTAATTATATGTGAGGTAAATTCAATCTTATGCAGTTGAATGTGTGAAATGTTCTGCACCACTTCCCGTCTCTTGGTATCATGCCCCCTACAAACTGCTGCTCAATTGCTGTGTGCTGCATTATGGTGACAGGAGAGTTTGTTCCATGTGAAATACACACACCACAAACATCAGTCTCACATAGACCATGACACTGTGCATATCTGTGCTGGTTTTACAGTGTCCCTTGCTTTATGTATGAGCTGTTTTCTTAAAAAAACAATAATAATAATATATATATTATTACATGTGCTTAATAGGGATCCAGTCCAGGACCTGTAATGGCCCTACAAGAATCTTATCAAACACTTTCATAACAGCTCCGATGAGAAATCTCCAAATAGAATTTAACAGTCATCTGACATAAAAAGTAAAAAATAAAATAAAAGAAATAAGATAGATCGTCAGGAGAAGATTGTGCTGGGTCATCTGCCTTACTTTCACTTCACTTGTAGGAGTAGGTAGGGTGGCATCAAGAGGATAAAGCACAGGCAAGAAACTGACACCAGCAGACAACACAAATGGAGGTGGTGTGATGGTGGGGCTGCTGACGGGCAGCAGATATAAGGGTTGATGTTGAAGGGCCAGGAGAAGCAGGTGGAGTGGGAGTGAAGGCAGTGCGAGGCTTAGAAGTGCATCATGGTTGTCTGCTTTGCCAATTATTGCTTATGTGCATAAACCTTCTTGTAGGGTGCAAGAGCAGTCTAAACTATGCTTAAAATGCAGGCTCCTTTCCAGATTAGGGTCCAGGTCTATTGCAGCCTGCACAAGTGCCTCAGCCTGCGATAAAAAGTCAACCAGCTTCACAGACAATTCCTTGACTTCAAGGACCATTTCCTGTTCCTCGTCTTCTTTATCATCAGCAAACATACCCATGGGATCTTCCACACTCAACTCCTCGTCACGGGAATCAGTTGGTTCCAATATGTCTGCTTCCCCAAGGTCTGGATATTAACAGCACATACACAAGACACCAAATACACAGTAACAGCATAGATCCATACAGCAAAATGGATTATGAAAGTGATGCTTGTGGTGTGCTTGGTACCAAACGTTGTGGTTAGGTAACAGCTAATGGGAGAAAAGATACTGAAAGGCAGGAAGTGGCGCAGAACATGTTTTCACACGCTCGACCGCATAAGATTGAATTTCTGGTAGAAATTGATTCCTTGCATATACAGTAGAATCCAGCACCTATGGGGATTGAGAGGTGTCTTAGAAATAAAGAAAATATAATATGAAACTATAAAATAAGGAAAATGAAGAGTATGGGTGTGTATGTGTGGGAAGTGAATGTGTGTAGAGGTGATGAGCCACAACTGTTGTTGACTTGCCAGCCCAACCACGGTATTTATTGTGACAAATAATAAAACTATAAACAAATTTGAAAAATCATTACAATACAGTGATCCCTCGGTTAACGAATTACCTTCCATAAGATTCTTCACTTTGGTTAACGAATTCCTTACGAATTTTTCCCAATGTTTTCACCTGCTCACCAGCTGTAGTATTAGTCTGCCAATACAGTAATAGGTTTTAGGGCTTAAATTCATTACCATTTGAGTAAATATCAAGAAGGTTGTACTATTCAATAATTTTCCAAGTCTTATATTAAAGTTTTTAGTTATTTTAACAATTATTTAACATAATTGAAGTACAGGGAACTAGTTTTTAGCACGCCAAACAGCCACTCAACACACCCAAAATGGCGTCAGTGTGTGTCCCTACTCAGTGGAGGAAGCTTCTTGCTTGAGACTTTCTTGAACATAAACTATTTTTATGTTTTTACAGTACAATTATTGGTCATTCTGAAGTTTATTTTACATATTGACAATATATAATGCAGTGCAGTGTTGATTTAAAGAAAATAATCTTGAATTACACCTCGTGAACTTAAAATTTTATGGGTGAATTGGCGGCATGGGGTGACTTCTCTTCCACCCCAATGCCTTCCCTTCTCCTCCACCCCCATTCTAATTCCCATCATCATCATCAACCAAGAGCCTTCTACATGCACATCTCAAAGTAAGTGTACTTTACTGCATTTATTTTTAGTTTGTATGTAATTTTCGGTGAACTGGAACCAATTACCCAAATCCCATTGAAACAATGGTTTTGGTTAACAAAATTTTCGGTTAACGAACGACCTTCTGGAACGAATTGTGTTCGTTAACTGAGGGACCACTGTGCTGTACTCTAATGTGGCTTAGAAAAAAAGAAAATATAATATAAAACTGTAAAATAAGAAAAATGAAGAGCATGGGGGTGTGTGTGTGTGTGTGTATATTATGTGATGTTACAGGATACACACAGCCAGTGCAGCAGTCACACATCTGTGAGTCAGCTTGAACTGTGTCATGTTGCCGAGAGGATGGTTTGAGTGTGGAAGGAGCTTCTTTTCTTTTTTTTCTAACATGTGGGGTTTTATATTTTATGATGTGCTATGTATTAATTTTATGGTTTATTATAGCAATATATGTGGCAGTTCATCCCTGTTACACACAATATTCAAACTTGTGAATCTACTTGATTTTGGGAGGAATTATTGTTATTATTATTACAGGTATTTCATCTTGGTGCCATTTAGTTGACTGCCGGTTGCACGGATACCGGATAACCGGGATTCTACTGTAATTGAATTTGTATAAGCTAAACTAGCATATAACAAGGACCTCCCCCCAAAAAGATTATTGTTTGAATATCATATAGTAGTAGTAGAGTGTTCTTGGGGCAGTACAGCTTAGTTTGAGGAATGTTTACATGTTGGAATGGAACTCCTGGTATAGGTTTTCTCTACTTAAGTTAGTAAATTCATTGCCAAATGATAATGATAGTAAAAGCATTGCTCAAAAATTTTTTAAAGTCACTGCTACTCTATTAGGGAATGAAAGGTGTTTCTCATGTTGTCTTATCATTAAAAACTTAACATGACACAGTACCTCTTACCAGTTGTGTGCATCTTGGTATTGTATATGTACCACAAGTTTATACCGTACATGGTAAAGTACAGTAGAACGTCGATATAACGCGAGATACATTCCAAGAGAGGTCGCTTTAAACCGATTTCACACTAAATCGAAGTGTTGTTTCAATGGAATAATTTAGTTTGGTACTTGAGAGAAACACAAAATACTAAAAAGACTGACAGTCTACCCAGATGCACCTCAGCCCATCTGCTGTAGAATAAACAAAAAATAGTTTTTTGTATTATTATGTTAAAAGAAACACTCATAAATCAACACAGCTAAAATTATGGGATGCGAAATGGTCTGTTTACTGGCTGGGAAAATGGCGGGGAGGCAGGGAGGTGTGGTGATATGTTTGACAGTTGATGCCAAGGTCTAGTGCTTATTTATTTATCTGTCCTTAAGATTGACTTAAAGTTTTTCTCTTATAAAATGTCACTGAACTGACATGGAAGAATATAATTTACATTGCTGGAATTCTTATAAAATAGTGATTAATTTGAATATTATGGTATAGTTTGCACAAGACAAAAATTTTTGTGATCATTTAGTACATTATTTTGAGTACATGTACAGTGCAGTTTTGCCCTTAGGACAGTGTAGCGTGCCCAGAGAAACATTAGGCGCAAATTTTAAAATATGATGCGCCAGATTGATTCGCGCAAAATAGGAAAGATTTGCTTTAAATTAAAACATTTTCCTTAATTGTAGGTGTCGCTTTAAATCAATAATCTTAAATTGAATCGCTTTAAATCGACGTTCTACTGTATATGTACGACAAGTGCCATATAATGGTGCTGTACAGAAGAAGGGGGCAGATAAAGAATTTTAGTGTTTGTACAGAACCCTGGACATGGAGGCACAACTGCTGGACCTGGACCAGAAGATACGTGAGGCCCTCTCCGTCACTAACCCACGTAAAGATGATGCTAAACTCTATCTCGAGAGGATGTCCAAGTTAGTCATCTCTGGTTTGATGCTTAAGAAGAATCCCCATGTTGTTGATGCCATTAAAAAAGTAAGTAGTATTGTTTTTAGTATTTGTGGTGTTATTAGTGCTTAGCTTTTTGAAACAGTCTCAAGAGAATTATAGGCTTAGCTTTTGTAGAGGTGATGAAACCTAGTTAAAAGTCAACTTAACTTGGTGAATTTTTTTGGAAGATAACGAGGTTAAGGTTGTTGGTACCACATTTATACACATGAGAGGATGAATGACTTCTGATTATTTTGGGGGGTTTGCAAACTCATTATATATTTGGGAGATTGGTGTAAAATTTTGTAATTGAGTTTATCAGTCTGGTTATAAAGAATTAGAAACCTATTGGCTCAGTTATGTTATATGTAATGACCAAAATATCTTGAAATATTTTATTTCGTTGGAACTCTAATGATCTGGATGTCCTAGATAACACTTGATGTAGTTGATTGCTTTTTTTTTTTTTTTTTTTTTATCAAAATAGAGCAACCCTAAATTAAGGCTTATTTTTCAGTGTCGTAGATACAAATACGATGATGAGGTTCGGCTGAAAGCAGACATGGTGTTCAACAGATTTAAGGTAGGTAAACTTCTCCACATTATGTTACTAGTACTGTATTTGATTTAATTCATATGTATGCCTGAGTGAGTTGATGCAGGAAAATGGGAATGGTGGGATGAGACATTGGCAATGCTCATCAAGGAGAAGAAAAGGGCATGTGAGTGCTATTTGCAAGAAAGGAATGATGAAGGAAGGAGTACAAAGAGATTACTAGGAAGATGGAGAAACAGTTGTTGTAAGTTTAAATAGAACAAGAAGCTTCTCTGGTGGGAACTAAATAGATTGAGAAAAAGCCCAGACAAATAGAATAGGCAGTTAAGAATGAAAGAAGGAATATAGTGCAGAAAAATAAGAAGTAAAAAGATGATAGGGAAAATATTTTGAGAAGCAGCTAAATGTAACAGATAGCAAAAGGTAGATTTGTTTTGTTTACGAGTTAGTGGATTGAATAGTGTGAAAGATAAAGTGGAGACGAGCATAAAGGGAAGAAGAGGAGGAGGAGAGACTGAATGTAATCCCAAAAAATAGTAAGGCACCTGGAGTAGTTGGAATTGCCATGGAAATATTAAGGAGAGGAGTTGGAATAGTGATTGAAAGGATGACAGGGGTGGATAGGTTATGTATGACAAGGCGAGGTATCAAAGAAATAGCAATAAATGTGTATAGTTGTCTTGCATAAAGGGAAAGTTGATAGGCAAATTTATAAATAATCAAAGAATAATTTAAGGATACCAGAAAAGGCATATGGTAGAGTTATTGAGAAAATTTTAGTTTAAATAATGTATATTGGGGAGAGCCACATGGGTTCAGAATAGGAAGAGGATGTACAATGTGTAGCTATCAAGTTTTTGCATTAATGAATACCAGAGTATAAGTTCTAGAGGTGAAAATTTAGTTTGTGGCTTTTATAAATTTTGAAGAAGAAAAACAATTATTGGAAAGAGGGAACGCTGGTGTCCAATTTAGTGGAATTAAAGGGAGAATGTGTGATGTCACCATGGTTGTATAATACTTTGCGTGGATGAGATAATAGGTGAAGTGAAAGCAAGAGTAATAGAGACGGATACAAAATAGTAAAATATGATGAGAATGGAAGGATAGTCTGCTGCTTTTTTGTGGGTGATATGGCTTGTAGTGGCTGATTTAGAAGAAAAATTACAAATGCTAATACAGTATTGTATATCTGTTTGGAAGAGTATGTATGAGGAGAAATTTGAAACTCATTCCGCCAGCAAATCAGTTGCATTGATAAAATCTGCTCTAGGTTTTGGTTGCAAAGCTCATGTGAATGGAGTATAGGTTGTGAAGTGACAGGTAAAAAAACCAAAAACAGGTAGTGATATCTCCGTTAGCCGGAACAATTGGTGCAGAGCACTTCCGGGAATGAGAGATTTCTGGGTAACGAGACGACTCTCAAACCTGGAAAAAAAATCACCCATCCCTGGAATTGTCTATTTTTCCCAGAATTTCCAGAAATTGTGCATTACATTATCTCGAACCCGGAAAATAATCCCCCGTCCCCAGAATTTTCCAAGGGGCCGGAAATTTTTTCTCATAATCTCTGGATAATGCACCTAATTCTCATCTCTCAAACCTATAAAAAATCCCCATTCCAGAAAACTTTTCTCAGAATCTCTGAATATTGTGCCTGATTTTCATCTCAAACCTGGGGGGGAAAAAAGGGGTCCCCCAAATCTTCCAGTATTTTCAGGGTACCAGGAAATTTTCTCAGAATTTTCCAGAAAATGCGCCCCTTGATAAATCGTTCCCAAGCCTAGAATTTTCAAGAAAATTCTGAGCAAATTTCAATTCCAGCAATAGGAGAGTTCCGGTTAAGAAGGATTCCGGCTAACGGAGATATTACTATTTATGGAGTCTTGTTGTGAAAGGTGAGTCTGATAGCAAAACATGTCTATTACAGCTGTAAGAATGAACAAATGACAGCAATTTAAGGGAGACTCAAAGTGTGTGTGTGTGTGTGTGTGTGTGTGTGTGTGTGTGTGTGTGTGTGTATTTTTTCTGTTGATTCCAGTTACCGTACATTATAGTGGGAAAAGTCTTGAAAGGGTGAAAAAAAAGATACAGTATTATTTCCCTCTCTGATGTTTCTGTATCCCTTGATCCACTCAACATAAAAGAAGTAGTTGAGTAGAAGATAATTGAAATTCCTGCATAGAAAGTTATGAGGTGGAAACTTGAAGGCTTGAATGAAGGTACAGTAGTCAGTGCTCTTTTTGTAGCTTTGGTAGAATAAAATCTGCAAACAAAACACCTTGGCCAATTAAGGCAAAAAATTAACGTTTATGTTATATCATTGACAGTTGCTGTTTGTGGTTCCTGAAAGTCAAGAGTGGGACTCTATGTTTGCAGAGAAAGTTGCCGAATTTGACGAGGCTTGTCATAAGTCTGGTATATCAGAAGAGAGTAAGATCTCGCTGGTTCGCGACCCGACCCATCATAGTAAGTAGGTTTAAAAAAGAAGACTGATTAATAAAACTTGAAACCACCTTTATTATATATTTAAATATATATAAATAAATTTTTTTTATTCAAGCCTTTTCCCGCTATAGTGCAGGATGGTTGGAATCAAGTAGACTCATATACTCTCCCTTCAGTAGCTGTTATTCATTCATTCTTACTTCTGTAATAAATGTGTTGTATTACTCACCTTCCACAACAACCTCAAATATGTGTTTTACCTTTCATTTCACATAACTTACTTTCACCCATCAGCAAACATGTCCTTCCCCAAAAAATCACTAGGTGTCATGGTCTTTGGTCTTTCAGGCACAATGCTGCTTTCTTTAAGTCCATCTCACATACTTCCAGTGCATCTTTTACCCTGTTCTTTCCTCTTTCTTGATGTTCTTTCCATTCTGCCACCCATCTGTGTATTATACATGTGTTTTTACCAATCTAACATTCCATTCTCTCAGAATCTTCGTACCACCTTGGCAAACCCCTAATTTCCCCCATACTTCCCTATTTCATAGTCTCCGCATCCTATTTCTCTCATAATCTCCGCATCCTATTTCCCCACAGTGCTCTCAACCTCAAGCACATCATTTCTACCACTTGATCCTCTTTTGTCCAGAATCCATGCACTTTTGTCTTTGCCTCCATCCATCTCTCAGTGCCTCTCACTTTTCCTGGCTGTTGCCATTTAACCAGACCATTATTACATTGTGATTTTTGAGGCCCCAGCATCAGATGGGGTTTATGTCAATACATAGGGTTTACTGTATCAATCACCCTTCCCTCATTATTTTACACTGCCTCATGAGTGGATGACTTGGTGCAACATTTGCTCTTTAGAGGCAAGCAGGTCTTATTAGAGCTGACTCAGCCCAGTCAGCATAAGATATTCCAAAGCATACTTTCTGCCATCTTTATTTCAGGTCATTGCCATTTTGATTAGGTCTTGGTTGATAATTTAAGAGAACAGTCATGGCATATTTAATACAAACAAAAGCTAAGTGTTGATCCCTCTTGCTGCCAACCCTACTAAGTCCAAGTTAGGGTGAGAGAAGTGTTTATTCTTAGCACCAGCATTTATTAACCAATTCTCATAACTTTGTACCCCAATCTACACATTTTGTGAGAGCTGGGACTTGTTCCAGGCAGATTATTTTAGACAACTTGACATGAGCGCAAGATAACCTTAAAAATTGTAATTTGTACTCAGCTGCTCCCTTAACTTATTTTGTGTGCAGTTTGCTGCTCTGATGCTGCTTCTGCCATTTCATATGTTCCATTGTTGATGGGATTTTGAATTCAAATTGTTTAATCTTTCCTGGAGGCCCAGAATAAGATCGTGGTAAGAGACTAGGAATATTAACTTCCTGAGTGAGTATGTTTTAGCTGGCTTGGCATTATGATTGATGTCTGGCTGGCTGAAGGGAAGTAGAGAATGGAGGATTTAAACTGAAAGCCAATTTTTTTGGCAGAACCTGTAATTGTCGTGATACCCTCCCCCCTCTCCTAATTTAGTAACTTAGCTGGAACTGAAGGGGGGGTTTGGCTTAAATAAAGATGGCATTGGTATATCTGGTACTAAATGGGTAGATTCTGCTCTTAAAAATACCCAGCCTTTAAAGGACAGTTGTGGGTGTGTGGAAGGATTGATGATCAGTACAGAACTGTCCAAATGGGTTAAAAAAATTATCCAATTGGTGCTGGATGTCCTATCCAAGGGAATCAGGGCATGGACAGACCTGCCAAAATCAGATTCGTCTATTACAGCAATTGTTTGACAAAAGGGTGAAAGGTAGGAAAAAGAGATACCCTTTAACAGAATCAATTCTAATATGTCTATCCTGGGTGCCAATGAAGTCGGCCCTTGGTGACTTCGACCCAGTGATCTTGGCCCATATAGGGAGTGAGCCGAGGTCAACAATGACATTAACAGTCAAGATTTGAATATGAGGCTGTTTTTTTTTCAGTTAAAGGAAAGATAATCTCTTTTTTTTTCTTTTTTTTTTTTTTTAGAAGTCCCTTAATATACCATTATTGCATTTTCTGTGCTGGCATTCATTACAGAAATCACACTTTACTTTGCACTTGTCGGTTTTGAACTTCTGATTCACAAACGATTCGATTCACAAAATTCGAAGTTTACTTGTTTTAATATCAGGCTGACACCTCATTTCTACCACCACTGTGCTCACAAGCGGAAGTCACCAGCAATGGCTTCGAGCAATACCTGCTACAGTGTAATGCATGGCAGCACAGAAAATGCAATACAGGGATATCAAGAGACTTCTATCAAAAAATGTTTTAAAGGACAAGCAGATCCACCAAACTGGAAATGTTCAAGGTGTGAAGCTGAAATGCACAACACAGCTCAGAACACTGCAACCCTAGATGAACCAGACCCCCTCAACAAATCTTCACTGGTTGATCTGGAACCCAACACAACGACTGCAGTGGACCAAGACACGCATGAAGATTATTAAAGCAACTTCAATTCATGGTGGAGATAAACTTTTTGATTCCAGAGGTTACTCGTATACAGTCAAGAGGAAATGTGTCAAGTCCACTACATGGAGATGTTCTCAACGATCCAAACTGATTAACTGTGCAGCAACTGTTCGTCAGATCGATGATCAGTTCATTCCTGGACCCCAAGACCACATTCATTCATCAGGCAAGCATGGGATCGGATGTTGCTGCTCCATTGCATTGCAAGCAAAATTAACTGCAAATCAACAGCCATTCACCTCAGCTGCAGGCATTGCCACTTGAATTTATCAAGAATGTCTTCCCTCATGACCCTGTAGGGCAATTAAGTCAGTTGAATATGTTGTTCACAATGCAAACTATTACCGCCGTAAGCACCGTCCAAAACATCCAAAGAATCTGGACTTTGAAGTGGGGTCGCAACACATTGCTGAAAATTTCTTACGTGGTGACATACGGGTTGATGACGCACGCCACTTAATTTTCTCAACAGATGACCAACTTCAACTGCTCTCCAGTTTAAAGACATGGTATGCTGATGTCATGTTCCACATATGTAGTTAGAAAACCTTTCAATCAGTTATTCAGTATTCATGTGTTTGTACACTATGAAGAAGCAACAAAACAGCTCCCAGTCATACAATGTAGTGTGTTATGTCTCGTCCCCAGAAAAAAGACTACGTTTCTGTGATTAAAGCCATCATTGATATGCTTCCCAGTGAACCACATGTGGAGAGAATTGTGATGGACTTCGAGAAAGCTCTGTGGCATGCTACAAGTTCTGTGCTTCTGACTTGAAATAAAAGGATGTGCATTCCATTTTACTCAAGTAATCTTCTGGAAAATACAAGAACTTGGATTGCAAACTTCCTAATCATCAGATGAGGGAACTCACAAGCTGCTTCGGAAGTTCATGGCGCTTTGTTTTATTCCGGAAAAGCATATTCTGGAAATATTCGAGGGCTTAATGGCCCGTGTGACCTCAGGACCACTTCTGGAAATTGTGGAGTACTTCAGGAAAACATGGATTAACAGTTCTATCTGGCCACCTAAGTCCTGGAGCATATATAAGCTAAGTGTGAGAACTAACAACGACGTTGTGGGGTGGCATAACCATCTGAAGACGAAAGGGTAGACACAGATGTCCTTTTACATGATGATGAAGCAACTTTAGTAACTACAGGGGACCCTAAAATTCGCGGGGATTAGATTCTCAAAATGGCCACAAATCGCCAAATCCGCGAATAACATTTGCTGGGCACATTATTACTTGTGTACAGTACAAAGAAATGTATATTCCTCTATGTGTTTGCTCTTAGGACAATTATTTCTTTTACCTGTATTGTATATTTATATGTGTGTGTGTGGAGACACATACAAATAAATAATAATGGGAAAATACTCGCAAATAATCAGAAACAAATTTATTAAAAATGTGAGTCTACCCTCAAGTCTGTGCTTTAATAAATAAAGTACGGACTTGGGGGTAGACTCACATTTTTAATAAAAAAAATTGATAATTTGTGAGTATTTTCCCATTATTATTTATTTGTATGTGTTTTGTGTGTGTGTGTCCACACACACATATTTACAATACAGGTAAAGAAATTGTTGTCTTTAGAACAAATGGGTCCCTGTCCCAGCGGCAAAAATGTCGGCAACTTTAAAACTGCCAAGAGACATTCTTGGGTACATCCAGTGTTGTCCACAATTTTTTTTTGTGGGTACAGTACTCGGATTTGTCTCAAGTCTTAGGGAAAACTAAAGCGGTACCAGCGCCAACCCTACAGGCAAGGGACTTCTCCGTATGGGAAGATTATGAAAATGGTGGGCGAAGCGCCCTGCAACTTCTCTGCAATATCCAGACTGTATGGCCCATAGGAGTAAACTGTTTGTTTTTCTGATTTTAAGTCTATATGCTTAAAATAGTTATAATAAAAAAAATCTCAAAAAGCCTGACAGTTAATACCATTGTTGACATCGGCCCATCCTGTGTGAAGCCAAGATTACCGAAATGGGCCGAGATCACCACTGTAACTGGGGCTGAAGTCATCAAGGGCCGACTTCACTTGGTATCCCTCCATCCTTAGTTCAGTTCATCACTCTTATTCCTTTTTCAGACATATCCATACTCAGATATGTGGAACATTTAACTTGTCTTTTCTATTACCATTCAAGCTAACTTTCATTTTTCCTAATATACTTTGTTAATTTATTGATTTATGGGCAGAAAAAAATGCACCCTACTCAGGATTTGACTTAACTTGGACTTCCAGTCCAGGAATGTGGGGACAACAACCCCACCTTCTTGTATTCAGGTAACATTAAGAAAAAAATATATATATGATTAATCACCTTGCATTACAGTAGAAAAAGGTTTGAAAGAAAATTATATATATATATACAGTATATATTTTGTTAGGTGCTCCTGTCACAGTTATGAGGTGAAGCTCATTGTACCACATTTAGTAAATAGTTCTCTTATACTTTTTGATTAGTGTCTGTCGGTCATTCTGATTTTGTTTTTTATACACACAATCACCTGAAAGTCGGGTTTTGAATAAGCTGATATATTATATGATCTTGTTTTGGCTGATATACAGTCAGTTGTGTGTGTAACTGGCACTACTCGCTGGTAATATGGTTGTGTGTGTAAATGACCTCTTAGTGGTTATACCCGTGATTAGTACAAGTGGAATTGATGTTTAGGGTTCAGTTATTAAGGTTTTTGTTAGTTGAGACTATTACTTATGAAAGGTATATCCATCTTCATGTAATAGACACTTTACAAAAAGGTATAATGTTAAGTGAAATAAACTTTCCCATAAACTCCTATATTGTAAACTGAGACAGTCTTGGACAAAATCAATATATATATAACTTAAATAAAGTGGTAACACTTGCTAGAAACAAATAAGAGGTTGCGTGTTGAGGCTTACTAGGAGGGGGAGAGCTAGCAAGTTACTGGGTGATTGGTTAGCCACAGAGTCTCATGCTGTGTTTACTATAGCTTAGACTCTAAGCCTTAGAGGAACAGTGTTGTGAATCTTATAAAAAAAAAATGTTTCCAAACTATGTCATACTGAGTCATGGACTACTATGAGCCTCACCAACCATGTTAAGTGAAGTGAGCAATACAGTACCTCAAGTGGACAATAGAAACAATACTCTAGGACTTTACTGAAGCTGGTTCATTAGGTGTGCCACACTGTTCGCCTTGTACTGTAATGTGTTATTTTGGTGCTTTTATAATATATGCCTTGATTTTTTTCTATGATTTAACTTTTGAAAATGGTTTCTAATGTATATTAAAACTACGATAGCGTGGAAGCTGTCTTCATCTTGCTTCCTATGCCTCATATGTCTGTCTGGTAAACAGCTGTGAGATGGGAAGCTCAGCATAGTCCATTTATTCATCAGTGTAAAATTTTTTTTTATATATTTTGATAGTTGTGTAAATTTCTCCAAGCACTGGAATTTAAGCAAGGTTTATTGCTCTACTAAAATTGATATGTGTACAGATTTAAAAAATAATTAATCTATTTAGGGCCAATGGTGTGATGAGGAGGGAAGGCTGATCATTATATCCAAAATAAATTAACAGATACTTCTTTTGATCTCTCTTCCTGTTTTGTGCCAGAAGTGGGAAGAGATCTTATTGTTTCTGTTCTTTTCAAGTTCTTCAATTTCTTTCTGACCTGTGATGTACATGCAGTATCTTGTTCACATTTTGGAGACAATTTAATGAAACTTTATCGCCAAAAGGCTTTGTGGTCATACATTTATCAGAACTCTGGGTAATGATTGGTCTTTTCCCAGAAATTTGGGGTTAACACTGAAGAACAGTTTGGTTAGGGAGTCTATTGCACCCTCCCAATCTTTAGATGAGAACTGGGTTAACTCTCCTAGGGTTGCAGACTCTCTCTCGCTCTCTTTTTTTCTAACTTTTGATTATGAGGGCCGCCAGTTGTAAGGGTGCATGTTAGAATGGAGGGATTGAACTTATGATCTTATTTTCTTGTGGAGCTCATTGTCAGACAGCTTGGTTATCCTCTCCTCCTCCCTTGGGTTATACATTAGTCAGCTGGTACCAAATTCAAATTAAACCTAGAATCAAAGATGGCAGACAAAAGTGTGTGGTGATTGGGTAGATAGCTCTTTAAGGCCTGCCTCTAGAAAACAACTGTTGCATCACATTTTGGGTATGATGATGTATTGGGGAGGGAAGAGTGATTGTATTATCAAAAGAGGATTGACAGATCAACCCTGATTGACATAATATGGGCAGTGTGTGGGGCTAAAACCTGGCTGTAGGCTCTGCTGGATTGCAGGATTTCAGGGTCAGTCCCTCATTTATTGCCATCAGTTTTGAAAGTTGGGATTTAGAGTATAATGAGTGTGTTGATGGTCATTTGTAGCCAAGGCCACAAAAGTAGAAAAGCATGCAAGTTAACAAGATCCCTCCCCACTTTATCTTTCAGCTGATGGATCTCAAGAAGAGGCAGGAAAAAGGGGAAAGGAGAACACAAGTCCATTATCCAAAAGCTGAACCAGAAAAGATCACCAAATGCTGTTAACGAGATCAACAAATTTGAGCCCTAGTTAGTACTTAATCAAGGCTTCGACTGTACGACGAGATTAATATCTTGGAATTTAAGATATTTTGTGTGTGTGACTAGAGGTGTATTTTTGAAGCTTAGATGATACTTGGAAATGGCTCAAGATAATTAGGCTAAACAGATTCGTAGAGTTGAGACCTGGACATAACTCCAACTTGCGGTCACGTGACTGAATCGGTAACTTTAAGCCTACGGTGTTATGACGACCAGTGTGGCTTTTAGCTAAACCTGATGCGTCAAGTGTGAGTCCTAGACATAAGGTTAATACTTATAAATTCATAAGGTATCATCTTTAATGTAAGCCTAATTCTAGTTCTTTGTATACCTAAATGTGTGACAAGGCTAGTTAAGTGGGCTCTGGACGATGGTGTGTAAGAACGGAAGTCCATGTAACTCGTATCACTGTGTCTCACATGTTGGAGTTTACATGATGATGTTATTGAATGCAAATATGTATTTTAAGATTATGTAGCAAGCAGGAAAAAAAAAAATTATTAGATTTAGGTATATGCAGTGTGCCCAGTATGTATATAGTAAATATATTTTCTCTATATGTGTAGAGCTTTTGACAACTAAGAGCAATCCAGCCTTATTCCAATTAAGAATTTTAAAGCCAGATCAACGGAGGTCAAGTCAGGATTACACTGGGCTCACATTGGAAAGTTGAGTTTCATTTTCATTTATTACATCCCCTTCCTGGAGTATTGAGTTGTTAAGAATGAACACTTTCAGGGTTGATTAGACGATCTTTTTGGGGGAGAGAATATGATGATTATGCAGGAAATTCAAGAGTCAATTAGTCACTTACAATCTTGACTCTCTGTTGAATGAATCTAAAGCTTCTATATTTCAAGAGGCTAAGCACTCGCACATGGCTACGGGACATGATAACATATGGTTTCCTTATTGAAGTAGTTTCTAGGGCAGAAGGCTATGCTTTACAGGAAATGGTTTCTGGTAAAGAGACCGTGTGCTACATAGGGTACAGTCCAACCTCTTCCATTTGTGCTACTAGAGAGGGCCATTTGTACCACTTGAAGCCATTTGCGCCACAGTTGAAGGATATAAATAAAATAGATAACCTCCAGTAATGGTGACTCAGACAAATATAAGATTCAACTACATTTTGAAGTATGTTATCACCGGTAATCATAAACGAGAATAACTTGGTTGTATAAGAAGCAAAGATATGTAAGGTTATGTACACAATGCCTCATTTGCTAGTTATTCATCATAGAATGCCATTGTTTGATCTGTCTACCGATCAAATTTTTTTCTAAGGGGTTTCATACTTATATATCAGGAATCATATCAAGGGTCCAAAGTTGGTACATTACTGCTTTTAGAACCTATTATTACATGTGTGCAAAGGTGTCTATAACTAGTATGCCTGTGGGCCTAATGATCAGGGTCATGTCAATGTTGAAGCTATGAACTTAAACAAAAATTTAGGTCCACTAGGGAGGTAAGTCTTAACACTTGAATTTTTGTTCCTATTTAAGTTCAGAGATTCAGAAATTGGCATGACACATCTCGAGGCTCGCAGACAGATTTTATGTCTGTACACAAACATAAGTTCCAAAAATAAAATTGGGTCAACTTTTTCCATTGGCATGACCAGGTAAATAAGATATTGGCTGATTGTTGATGGGGAAAAAAATTCTTTTAAGTGTAGTTATGTATAAACTACAGAGTTTGGATTGATCTAAATTTCATTACTATGTTTAGATACTTCTTCTCATTTACTGTTGGAGGAGGATGTAAGTGAACAGTAAATTTATTTTAGAAATAAATTAAGAGGAAGGATTTGTAAGCTTTTTCTTGTTAAGACCTGATGTTAAGTTAGATTGTACTGTACTTGAGAATGAAGTTTAGATGAGGTTTCAACTGAACATTTTATAATTCATTAATTTGTTTCTTGGTCCACTTTTATAAAAAAAAATATAGATGACAATGGTTATTTGATTTTCTTTTAAGTATCAAGTAGAAGATAATTTAATTTAAAATTGTGAAAAATTTCAATGGAAAAATTTGATTTTTTTTTTATTCATTAATGTGTCATATATCTCACTATTGTGTAGGCTGAATCAAGAGGTATTATAGAAACTAAAAAAAATTTTTGACCTTTTTAATTTTATTTGGTAACTTTGAAATGCAAAAGTTAGTTAATACACATGAGAGTGTAGCTTCCTGAATACTGTAAATTTATTTTATCCAGCTCTGCAGTGTTTATTGAATTCATATGCAGATGTGGTGGAAGTGAGCTTCACTGCAGAATATCTGTACATCACATTACTTAAATATATATTATCTATTATCTTTACTCTACTCCCTCATTTATGTGGGTTGGGTGATGATGATGATGGATAAAGGGGATACTGGTACTGTACCTTAAAGACAAGAGGGAATTGATAGTAATACAAAACAAGTGTAGAAAGTGATATGAAAGAGACAAGAAAAGAAATACACGCTTCTCACACCCTTAACTCGCATACACGGTATATAAAGTGATATCATAAGCCTCCTTATTCATTCACAATGCTTTATATCAATCTCCTTTTCTGCTACACCTACATTGCATTTCAAATTTTACTATAATGTGATTATACGTTGGCAGTGAAGCTCATTCCTAGAAAGTAGTAAATGAAGGTTTCCACAACAGACAGTGGCTGAGGTTTTTACCGTTGATCTCAGCTCAGAAAAGGACCACATTTATTTTTTTTCAACAAGCAGTGCATCCTTATTTTGATTATTATGAGTCATTTGATTTTTGTCTTTTCTTGGTGATTCTGATATTTGAGTATTTTTTCTTTAGATTGAGGTAAAAGGGGCATTAAAGTATTGATATAGGGTGAATTTCATTGCTCATTTTTATGAATTTTATACTCTTATGTAGGGATGATGACGATCCATTAAGATAGAAATGTCTGTCTGGGTCTGCATAGTATAAATAGTTAAAGACGTTCATTTTGTAGGTGTTTAGTTTATATTTTAAGTAACCATACGCTTATTATGAAAAAATCTGAAATTGATAATGAAGAGCCTCTTAATGGATCTAAACCCCAAAATGAGTCAAATATATCCTACGTTCTGTATCTTGGGCTTAATTCAACTCTACATGAGAAATTACTAGCACTTGACTTGTAAGTACAAAGGTGCATTAAGTAGTGCTAATTATGTAAGAATCACTCAGAATAAAAATCTGAATCACCATAAACTGAGTGTGAAAATCCTTATTTTAATAACCTATTATGTTTTTCACTTGCAAAGTCTTTTGCTGCATCACTACAGGATGGCTAAAATCAAGAACATCATTGACTCATTCATTCATTATATCTAGTCAAAAAGGCCCCCAGGTATATACTGTATCTAGTTTATCCTTGTCACATCACACAACCCAGTACAGTAGTTGGAACCATTTTTGGTTCGGGGGATGTAATATATCCAAGGATTTTTACTCTTATTTCCAAGATGAGGTATTTTAGATATCATCAAAGTGACTATAGTCTCAGCTATACTTAACCACATGTATTTATTGGTGGAAATGTCTGAAGACTGAGTTGCTAACTACTGAAAGATTTGAAGGTAAAAGAGCATGCCTGAGAGCAAAATGTGTTTGTTTCTACCACAAAATATCATTCCTAGAATGAGAAATTCACTTCCCAGGGCATTAAGTGTCACTGCCAGAGACAGAAACATAAACTAAGCTATGTAAAGGACATAACCACTAAAGGATGTTAAAGAGTGACATCTACTGTTCCACAGTATACCTGCTGTAACTGATAACACTCCAGAGAGACTCACTAGTCACTCTCCTGAAATGACCAACACTTGGTATCCACAGGCATTTAAGAAACTACAAAGAGTGGGTAACACAGGTTACAAATGAGATAAACTAGATTTTATTTGACTATGTACATACATCAAGGAAGGACAGAGGCTAAAAGTGGAGCCATCATAACCATGCACACAAGACAGGGTAATGCTGCAGGATGAAAGATGTACTTGAGGCTACCCAATAAGCCAGGTGAATTTTCTCCTATTTGAACTTTACAAAATCAATTTCAGACAGAGCTACACATCCCTTCCAGAACAGAACAAAAATCATGACCATCTAAGGCTGGGCTGTCACTCATGTAACTAGCCTGCAGACTATTTGGCTGATCTAGCAGCACAATAAGGCATAAGCTGCTACTCACCTAGCTAACACCCAAAGTACTCTATATCACAATACATGGAATAAAACTATACCGAGTATCATTTTAAGCATACGAATAAACATACACTTGAAGGAGCAATACTTTTACGAAAAAAATATCAATACCTGTACTGATACATTATACAGTACAGTATACTGTATAATGTGATAATACAACAGCAAAAAAAAGATGCATTGAGGTCAATTGGTTATTACTGTACTGTACAAATATCAGGAAATGTAATGAATTATCAGAGAATTCTGAACATCTTAAGAAATTCATGTTATGGGTTTGGAAGTATGAAATGCATAAAGGTTGCATGGCCATGCACAGGCCAACCGGCCTATTGCAGACTCCTTATTTTCTTATGGTCTTATGTTCATGCCACTGTACAAGTTGTGGACTCACCAACAACGTGTCAACTCTGATGAATATATTATTTAATTGTAACGCACGCACAGTGATATCCCCGTTAGCCGGAACAATTGGTGCAGAGCACTTCTGGAATGAGACATTTCTGTGTAACAAGACAATTCTCTCAAGCTGGAAAAAGTCCCTCATCCCGGAATTTTCTGGGTAACGGAAAATTTTCTCGGAAGTTCCAGAAATTGCCCTCTTAAAGTATTTAAATATTATATCTGGCCCGCCATAGCAAATGAGTTTGACACCCCTGATCTAATGCTTGGGTTGTGATAGAATAGTCAAAATCTGTCTAGATCAAATTGCTGAATTACTAATCACATAGTTCTGCCATGAGCTTCCTAAGAAAGTTACTGTACCCACTTTATGGAAGTGACTAATGAGGAAACTTTCCCTTCTGTCACAGTGTGTCATCCTTGACAGGAAAACCAAGGATCTGAGGCTATAATCACACCATGAGATGGGGCGTTATTCAGTGGAAGCCTTGTATCACTGTTTTCCCCTGTAACCCCTGCTGTCTTGCCCAACCAGAACAAGAAGTCACCATGTTATGTACTAAGAACAATGTGAATATAGAGTAAAAACTATCAACATCTCTTAGTACCTTTTCAGTGAAAGCACCAGGTGATGATCTTAAGTGTGGATTCCAGAAGTATGTACAGAGGAAGGCACATCTCAGAGTAAAGAAAATGGTGCCAAGGTCTCAAAACATTACTAAGAGGTATGATAACCCCCCCATGCCATAACCAAAGCTTAATACGATGTGGAAAAAATTATCCCCATTGTCACAGACTATGTCAAGAATCAGGAAGTACACTCAACAGGATGCAATTCCTATGGTGTCATGAAATCAAATGACCCTAGGTTGCCAACTACCACACTCTACTGTAGTTGAACATTGGAAGAATGTGAGACAGTGACAAAATTCTCAAGTCTGTATGAAAAGGACTCCAAAATCTCTAATCATCTAAACCAGAAAGAAGTTGGAATGTGGAATCCATGAATTACCCAAGTGAAATTGGAAATAATGACAATGTCACGGTCCGGAAATTGCACTAAGCAAAAAGGGTCAGGCACAATGGAGCTTCTAATTACCAATCAGAAGATTATTCATAAGTGTAACACTATTAATTGTCTTCTTTTTTTTCTTCAAATGCTATTGCTTTGTTCTCACCAGCATTTACCTTCAACTTTCTTCTACAAACTAGATTGAGGCATTCTACCATTTCCTTTATCTCTACCTCAGACATGGTACAGTAATACTACAGCAGCGACAACATAAAAGGGTTAATATTGACGACTGACCTGCGGACAAGTTATTTGTTTTACTGTTTACTTTCTTACTTTAATTTCAACATTGAGTTCTGATATGATAATCATTTCTTGTACAAATGCTTTATTTGGTAGATAATTAGGCACCTAGGAGCGCTACTTTGTCTTCTTGGCGGTAATGTGGCAGTGATGTCTCATCCCAGGATGTAAACAGCCAATCATAGATGTATTTCAAAACACTGCTGCATGGTCTTGATCAACGCTGATACTCAGTGAATGCTTAAGAACCGTTTGGTATGGATAGCTGATCTCACGTCCACAAAAAATGTAAATTTACGCCATGTCATCGTAAGTTCTTTCTGTTAGGTCAGTTTGTTTGGTTAGGTTGGTGAGGTCTTGTAACAACACTTCTGCTGCTTCTTTTTCATATCAACTAAGATTGGGATACATTTAATTTAGTAATAATTTTTTAACACATTTGCACAAACTACGACAGTGTCCATTATAAAACAGTGAAATTGCGGCATTTTTATAATTGTTTTCTATGAAAAATCGGCTGCAGGTCAGTCATCAATAATTACCCATAAAAGAAATGTAATAGCTTTCACTCTGGATTATCAAGGCCAGAACTTGTCACAGGACCTCTTATTTATCTAATACTGTACTGTGCATACTTTCTCTTAAGTCTATAAATACAGCATATACTTTCTACTCTTATAAGCTCCTCTCCTTCACTTGTCTTTGTCCAAATATTTAATCAGTACTGTACACCCTCTATCTGTCTTTAAACCTCTCTCTTCCTTACCTACAAGTACTGTCATTATCTGCTGCTTTTTACATGAGCAGTCAATAACCTCTATTTACCATACTGAGGATAAATTCACCTAAATTTCTTAAAACCATTCTTACTTTCCTTGCTATTATACAAAACGAAAATACCAGTGTCCCTTCAATACTCTGTTACTCTTCTGTTTTTCCTGGCAACCATAAGTATTTTCCTCGTCCATTCAATTTTCCATGACAGATGAAGGGTATCCACTGGACTAACTCACTGAGGTATGAGAATGCAGACACTACGCTGAATATCATAACCAATAAAGTGAACCATTTGATCGATAAATATTTAACCAAGACCAAACCCAGTGCTTGCAGGAATACAAGGAAACCGCTATACATGAACCATGCGGCAGTTGACAAAGTTAAGAAGAAAACTCAGAAATTCGAGATGTGGATTAGGACAAATGAGAGCAGGACAGGAGGATGTATGCCAGATCCAGGAACCAAGCAAAGTCAGAGTGTAGAAGGGCTGAAAAAGAGTTCCAAAGGCAGATTGCAAGCAAGGTCAAGTTAAACCCAAAGGTGTTTTGCCACTACGCTAAGTCAAAATTAAGAGCGCGAGTAGGTATATCGGACCTAAGGCTTGAAGATGGTAGTTATGCAGACTCTGGCCAAGACAAGGCAGAGGCGTTGAACAGTTTCTTTTCCTCGGTGTTCAGAAGAAAGGATGTGAACAATCTTCCTGTGTTTAAGGACAGATGGTTTGGCACAGCGCTGACATGGTGCATCCCAGAATGCTAAGAGAGTTGTGCAACGAACTTGTTGAGCCCCTAAAGATCCTGTTCTATAGATGCCTGGATGAGCAAAAGATCCCGTCATTGGAAAATGGCTTATGTGAGTCCCATATTCAAGAAGAGCGATCTTCACTCCACGAATAATTAATTATAGACCAGTGAGACTGACCAGCATAGTATGTAACGATGGAATATCTACAACGAAACAACCTTGTAAAGGATTGCCAGCATGGTTTTATGCTGGGACGTTCCTTTTAACACAATTACTCAAGGTACTGGATGTTTGGACCCAAATTCTGGAACAGGGTGACATTATCAATAATCTATACTGTACCTAAATTTTGCCAAGGTTTTTGACAGCGTAACCTATGAAAGACTGAGAATTAAACTGGAAGGGTATGGGATTCGGGGAAGTGTCCTTGCATGGATCGGAGATTTTCTGTATGATCGCAAGCAGTGTGTGGTGATTAATGGTACGAAATCATTATGTGTACCCTTGACAAGCGGGGTACCACAGGGCAGTGTATTGGGCCGTTGTTGTTTGTTTGTTTCATAAATGACATGCCAGAAGCTATACAGTACACTCCTTCATACAAATGTTTGCAGGTGATGCCAAGTTATTTTGGGAAATTAAGAACCAAACATCCTTAAGAGGATGAACCAGGGTTGTACCAACAGTAAGGAGGAGTATCATATGTCCCAATGGGATGAATAAACTGCATTAATAGAGACTGAATGCGAAAAGGACCTGGGTGTGTATGTTGACAATGAAGTGAAGTTATTGGGCCATTGTGAGAAGGTGAATCAAGCAACTAAATTATTAGGTCTTATAAGAAGGTCGGTCAAATATCTAGACGGTCCGTCCCTCGTCACGACCTTCAAGAGCGAAGTGCTTCCCCGCCTGGAGTACTGTCACCCCGTCCGGTCCCCGAGATATGCGTGGGACTGTCAGTTGGTTGAAAATGTCCAAAGGAGGGCCACCAGACTGGTGCCTGCACCTCAGCTATCCTGAGAGAGCGCCCAAGCGGCTAACAAGCCGATCAGTGGTGAAGAGGATAAAAGTATAAGTAAAAGCAAAGGGCACTACTCAGTCACTACTCAGTCAAGTGTCCATACCTGGAGCTGGCGGACGCTCGCCCCACAAGGGGGTCACAGCTCAAGGTTGAAGAAGCTGCAAGTCCAGAAAACAGTAAGGGCGAACCTTTTCAGAGTGAGAGTTGTGGACTCTTGGAACAATCTGCCAGAAGATGGTGTGACTGGTGGCACCGAGTGTGAGTTCTTTCAGGACCAGACTTTACCAACACTGGAGCAGGTTCAGATACATTCAGGAGCCAGTGCATGCCCAGTACTTGCCAACAGTGCGTAACAGAGACGTGACCGATCGCCCAAGCGTCTAACGAGCCATACAGTGGCGAAAAGGATAAAAGTAAAAAAGTAAAATAGTAAGACTGTATTTCCTAACATTCCATTCCTTATTTGCTTTATCTCCTGCTGTACTTGTTCTTGGGATTCATGAAGATGAGTCCCTTAACCTTATTTATTTAGATGATTAAACACCCTAATGCTAACCTTCCCAAATCTCCCGTAGTATTAAAGTGCAGTATTTAATCATAGGTGAAATACGCTGGGAATTAATCTTCAGGTAATTTGAAAACTGTACTAAGGTTCATCAACTTTCCAAAGGTGATCATTAATCCTCATGATAATATCCTTATGACCTTTTCAATTGCTCTATCTTACCTAACCTTATATAACACTTGTTACGAGTTGGGGATTTAGAATATAGTTAAAAGTCTACCCAGATCCCAACAGGCAACAAAAAAAAAAAAAAAAGACAATCGGACTATAAAAGGGTAGACAAAGGATGCGAGTTTTTGTTGTGTATAATAAAGTACCATAAATTCCTTAACAAAATATTCAGCTTCCTATAAATTACCCTTAACCATACTTAACCAAAACATTAACAGTATATACATATTAATACAACATAAAACAATCTTGAAGCAAGTGGACGTGGGGGAGGCAATACAAGATTACAAATACTTAAGTGCGGAGCTGAGATGGCTGACGAGTAAGGCTGAGTATTGTAGAAGACGGTAGGTAGTCACTGTGCCGTAGGTTTAGAGGATAGGTGATCCTGTGGTCACTTCCCAGAGTGTACTGAACTTTCCTCGAACTCGAGCTGACAAAGAAGACTTGGAGGAAGTGACGCAACAACCAGGATATGGAGAAAGGAAACCCCGGAGTGGTAACTAAGACGAGTCATACTCGTGTCTCGTCCCTAGATGGCGTTGCTCGTGGTGCTGGGTAGGTAGATCAAGACAATAGATGGCGTGGTTCGTAGTGCTGGGTAGGTAGATCATGACAATTGGTGGCGGGGTTCGTAACACACTTTATACACCTCCTGCTCTGTACATCACCAAACTAGCTGAAGGTAAACTCACTTCTAACCAAACTTGTCTTAATACCTTCATTCATGAGACTGTTATTCCAAAGTAAATACAAAATAAATCCCCTTTAAAAAATTGTGATTTGTTTTCAACCTCAATTTATGTTGTTGTCTAGGAAGTGACTTACTTGCATTTATTTTTATGTATACACCCAGTACAACTTTCTGTCATTTTTAGCAATAATCTCTGAAGTTTGTACATTAAATTTTCCCCTAGCTGGAGGTGTAAACAATACCTCTAACTCCCGGCAGCTGGAAAACAACACTATTACAATATTGAATAGATAGTCAGATAGCTAGGATTTTATTTCAATGGTACATGATATTGAGTGCACACTGGTACTGTCTTACTGTTGCTAAGACAAATATAGATTCTCAGAGACAGTGTGTTAAAATATTCTGGAGATGAGTGATGTGAGAACTCGTCTGACAGGCTCACTTAAAACTTACCCGGTAACTTGAATCCAATTTTTTATTCACTTTTACTGTTGCCACCTAAAGATTAATCATCATAACGCTAACCTAACCTAACCTAAGCTAACCTAACCTAACCTAAGCTAAGCTAACCACCATAACGCTAACCAAACCTAACTTAACCTAACCACCATAACGCTAACCTAACCAAACCTAACCTAAGCTAACCACCATAACGCTAACCTAACCAAACCTAACTTAACCTAACCACCATAACGCTAACCTAACCAAACCTAACTTAACCTAACCACCATAACACTAACCTAACCAAACCTAACTTAACCTAACCACCATAACGCTAACCTAACCAAACCTAACTTAACCTAACCACCATAACGCTAACCTAACCAAACCTAACTTAACCTAACCACCATAACGGTAACCAAAGCTAACTTAACCTAACCACCATAACACTAACCTAACCAAACCTAACTTAACCTAACCACCATAACGGTAACCAAACCTAACTTAACCTAACCACCATAACGGTAACCAAAGCTAACTACCAAAATGCTAACCTAACCTAACCACCATAATGCTAACCAAACCCCAGGTAACATTAGTGCAGTTCATCAGCAGGTGAAATAAGGTGGTGGTGGGGAGCTAATCTTCAGGTGATCCAAACTGTCTTTCAACAACTTAATATAATGTAGATACATATTGGACTAAAACACTACATTATAATTTCAAAGTAACCTGGAATTATGATGTGTTTATTGTTCAGGATTTGGTTCTTGTCTTTAACTAAACTAAACTAAACTAAACTAACCTAACCTAACCTAACCTAACCTAACCTAACCTAACCAAATCTAACCTAACCAAACCAAACCCTAAAACCAAACCAAACCTAACCTAACCTAACCTAACCTAACCAAACCAAACCAAACCAAAACCCAACCTAACCTAACCAAACCTAAAGCCTAACCTAACCAAACCCAAACCTAACCTAACCTAACCTAACCTAACCTAACCAAACCAAACCAAACCAAGCCCAACCCTAACCAAACCTAACCAAACCTAACCTAACCTAACCTAACCAAACCCAAACCTAACCTAACTAACCTAACCTAACCTAACCTAACCTAACCTAACCAAACCAAACCAAACCAAACCAAATCTAACCTAATGAAACGAAACGAAACGAAACCTAACCTAACCTAACCAAAGTAACGCCTATCAATCACAGACTAATCTCATGTAATCTTCAACTAACATGAACTAATCAGAGCTCACCCATGAAAACCTTCCAATTCTAACCCAACACAAATTAACACTACCCAATCATTACTCAGTTCTATTCAAATCCTCCAATCATTAGCCAATCAGAAAATTTTTATACACACTCCATCTTAAACCACCACTATCCAATCGGAGTACTTCCCAAACCAGATATAACACCACTAACCAATCAGAACAGTTCCTAACAAAACCTAAAACCACCACTAACCAATCAGAACAGTCCCCAACAAAACCTAAAACCACCACTAACCAATCAGAACAGTTCCCAACAAAACCTAAAACCACTACTAACCAATCACAACAGTTCCCAACAAAACCTAAAACCACCACTAACCAATCACAACAGTTCCCAACAAAACCTAAAACCACCACTAACCAATCAGAACAGTCCCCAACAAAACCTAAAACCACCACTAACCAATCAGAACAGTCCCCAACAGAACCTAAAACCACCACTAACCAATCAGAACAGTCCCCAACAAAACCTAAAACCACCACTAACCAATCAGAACAGTCCCCAACAAAACCTAAAACCACCACTATCCAATCAGACCAGTTCCCAACCAATCAGAACTCGCAGAATAATTACTAGACTGACGAACCAGTGCAATACAGCATGGCAGGACTTAATGACTGAACACTAAAATATCTGTGTGTATATGAGAGAGAGAGAGAGAGAGAGAGAGAGAGAGAGAGAGAGAGTAATGTGTTCAAATGTGCTGGATACATCAACATTATTGCGTATATAAGACAATAGGGGAGTTTAATGGATTCCTAAAGACATTACCTACCTATACTGTATATGTGTAAGTGTATGACTGTGTATGTGTAAGTGTATGTCTGTGTATGTGTAAGTGTATGTATGTGTAAGTGTATGTCTGTATATGTGTAAGTGTATGTCTGTATATGTGTAAGTGTATGACTGTGTATGTGTAAGTGTATGTCTGTATATGTGTAAGTGTATGACTGTGTATGTGTAAGTGTATGTCTGTGTATGTGTAAGTGTATGTCTGTGTATGTGTAAGTGTATGTCTGTGTATGTGTAAGTGTATGTCTGTGTATGTGTAAGTGTATGTCTGTGTATGTGTAAGTGTATGTCTGTGTTTGTGTAAGTGTATGTCTGTGTAAGTGTATGTTTGTGTATGTGTAAGTGTATGTCTGTGTATGTGTAAGTGTATGTCTGTGTATGTGTAAGTGTATGTCTGTGCATGTGCAAGTGTATGTCTGTGTAAGTGTATGTCTGTGTGGGTATAAGTGTATGTCTGTATGTGTGGGTATAAGTGTATGTCTGTATGTGTGGGTATAAGTGTATGTCTGTATGTGTGGGTATAAGTGTATGTCTGTATGTGTGGGTATAAGTGTATGTCTGTATGTGTGGGTATAAGTGTATGTCTGTGTAAGTGTATGTCTGTATGTGTGGGTATAAGTGTATGTCTGTGTATGTGTAAGTGTATGTCTGTGTATGTGTAAGTGTATGTCTGTGCATGTGCAAGTGTATGTCTGTGTAAGTGTATGTCTGTATGTGTGGGTATAAGTGTATGTCTGTATGTGTGGGTATAAGTGTATGTCTGTGTATGTGTAAGTGTATGTCTGTGCATGTGCAAGTGTATGTCTGTGTAAGTGTATGTCTGTATGTGTGGGTATAAGTGTATGTCTGTATGTGTGGGTATAAGTGTATGTCTGTGTAATGGATGAAGGAAGTTTACTATACAACACGTGATCACGAAAGTGGGAGGAGGGTGTGGGAGAGTAGAGAGGGTGAGGAGGGGAGAGAGAGAGTAATGAGGGAGAACATGGGAGAGGAGAGAGAAAGTCATGAGGGAGAACATGGGAGAGGAGAGAGAAAGTCATGAGGGAGAACATGGGAGAGGAGAGAGAAAGTCATGAGGGAGAACATGGGAGAGGAGAGAGAAAGTCATGAGGGAGAACATGGGAGAGGAGAGAGAAACAATTAACCTATGAAAATGTTCCAGGTCGTATGGCTAAACGTTCCTCTCCTCTCTTATTCGTCTTCCCCTTTCTACCCCCCTTATTTCCTCCTCCTCTTTCCCTTTCTTTATTCTTGCTCCTTTTCTTCTCCAAGCAGTAATTGGGAACCTGGATATAAATCGATCTGCGGATTGTGTTCCGGGGTAATGGTTAGCCAGTGCAGTTGGTGAGTTGTCCGGTCGTCTCGGACTGTTCCTTGACACTGGGTCATGCAGCTCGTTAACTCAGGGTGTGGTGGTTGTGTTGGCGACAGCTTCTACACCTTAAATAAATTCAGGCCTAGATGGCCCTTGGGCCAGCCATTTTTGTACACGAGGGACAACCATTATCATCATTATTATTATTATTATTATTATTATTATTATTATTATAGGTAACAATAATAATAATAATAATAATAATTAAACGGCTTATTGAAAAAGTTCGGCAGCCAAAGGCTGAAAATATATATTAGACTTGTTTCATACAAAGACAAGGGGGGTGTTTAACAAAAGCTTTCATTAAGAAAGGAAAATGAACACAGTGGACATTCTAATTAATGTTTACAGTGGAGGTCACGTAGGTCACGTGCGCTGAGGTGTAGCAAACACGTGGTGTAGTAATTCCCTCACAGATGGTGTTATGAGGGGCCTCACGTGGTGTAGTAATTCCCTCACAGATGGTGTTATGAGGGGCCTCACGTGGTGTAGTAATTCCCTCACAGATGGTGTTATGAGGGGCCTCACGTAGTAATTCCCTCACAGATGGTGTTATGAGGGGCCTCACGTGGTGTGCCTCACAGATGGTGTTATGCCTCACGTGGTGTGTAATTCCCTCACAGATGGTGTTATGAGGGGCCTCACGTGGTGTAGTAATTCCCTCACAGATGGAGGGGCCTCACGTAGTGTAGTAATTCCCTCACAGATGGTGTTATGAGGGGCCTCACGTGGTGTAGTAATTCCCTCACAGATGGTGTTATGAGGGGCCTCACGTGGTGTAGTAATTCCCTCACAGATGGTGTTATGAGGGGCCTCACGTGATGCTGTAGCAACTCATTCACTACGTGGTGTCGTAGCGTCATGGGAGCACCACGCAGGTTGGTGTCACAGGACCTCACTCACTCAAGTGGTGTACAGTCAGGTTATACTGCCCTTTCTGGGGTCACTAATCCTAAGAGGATAACTTAAATCTACTCTTAATTTTAAGGTCGCTGCCACCAGACCCCCTGGACAGTATGTAGCTTGTTTAGGTAGCTGGCAGAGCAAGCCAGGCATTGGGTTGGGTTTCTCATTGACCAAATCGAGGGTGAAACATCAATCATGACTTAACTAATTTATTCCTTAACCCAAAACATATTTCATCCCGTCACACTACAAAAATAGTTGGTATTCATCAAATAACTACTATTATGTTCATTACACTTCACACCAGTACACGTCCTTCATCAAATAACTACTATTATGTTCATTACACTTCACACCAGTACACGTCCTTCATCAAATAACTACTATTATGTTCATTACACTTCACACCAGTACACGTCCTTCATCAAATAACTACTATTATGTTCATTACACTTCACACCAGTACACGTCCTTCATCAAATAACTACTACACTATTATGTTCGTTACACTTCACACCAGTACACGTCCTTCATCAAATAACTACTATTATCATTTTCATTCTTCATAATAGTACAGCGGCAGAGCCAAACATTTGTGCATTTTATGATGAATATTTTCAGATATGGAACCACTTGAAACTCAACCTCTGTGGGCACCATATTGAATTTCAAGATAGCTCCCGTTCAGGATATGCTAAACTATATATGTATTTCTGTTTTTACGGTTGCATATTTCATTCCAATGCATCAATATACATAATCCGGGTTACGAAAATTATTTGGGATAGTTTTCGAAGTTTATTACAATGAAAAAGCCAAGTAAAAGCAGTACACTGGAAAATTAACATACAAATTTTCCGAACTCCCAAAACTTAAAAAAAAAATTCTGAACATTCGGCTATTGAGCCCGAATCTCTGTAGATATTTGGCCTTAACAGCCACCTTCACATGCACAAAGTCCAGTGCATTTAAGTGCAGCTTTTTTGCACCTACACTTGCCACCGCAGTGTTTTCTGCAACCGCAAGAGATGAGCTCGTGGCATGACTTTGACACTTCAGAGAGTGTGGTCCAGAGTGGTTCCAGCTCATCACCCGACTTCATCCATCCCCAGTCACATGGTGATGGCAGACTGACAAACGCTATTGAGGCCTGTCCCCAGATATGTCCAGCCTGATAAGCAGCTCTCTTTATGTGCTGCTCCAGAGCTGCTCGTGCTGGTGGGAGATGCTCCAGTGATCTTGATTTTCTTGAAAACAGTTTCTTTCTCAGCACGTTCACGTCACAGCATGTGCTCGTACGGTCATAGAGAAGCACGATGAATCTCTCCAGTGTCGACAGGACACCATCAGGCAGCTCACTTGGGGTGGAAGCCAGACTGAGGAAGGCGGTTGTCACTTCCGGAAATGCATTCCATGTGGCCCAGGCTGCCTTCTTGCTATGATCTGCAAAGGCAGATACCGTGTCGCAGACCGTTATTGCGTGAAACACTGGAAGAGCTCTCGACTTCTCAGGACCCAGGGCCTTTGCAATCTGATGTGCTGCTATGTAACGTCGATTCTTTCCTGTGCCAAAAGTAAGCCATAGTTCATCTAATACCTCACTCCGTTCATTCGCTAGACCAACTGCAAGGATGACAACATCTGTATCGACGGTACGAATGAGTGTTCGCCGATGACCACATTCCAAGGCATCAGCTGCATGAACCATCATCATAGTGTCGCCCTCTTCGTGGTTGCATGGTGCCAAGTTGGCAGTGTCCTTCCGGGGTGGAACAGTGAGTACCTGTTTCTTGTCTGTGACAACCAGCTGTTTACTTTCTTTGACAGCCAACTGCATAACCTGTTCTGACAGGAAACTGAAGAGTTCCTCTTTGTTGTCACTGTTGCGGAGAAAGTTTTGCCAGTTGCTAGGTAGAGGACCAGAGGCAGTGACGCGTCTTCGAATGCCCTTGCCACGGTTACATTTTACTGTTGCTTTTAGTCTCCCAGATTTCAGATAGCATTCCCATACCAGGTCAAGTCGAGATCGATATTCGAGCTGTGATTCAATATAGGGAATGTATACAGCTGTGCTGTATTCTTGAAATGTCCTACTGCCTCCTGGCTTCAACATTTCCACAACGGCAGGTCCATCGAGTATAATTGAGGTGACATGTAGAGCGTCAGTGATCTTGTCAGCAAGCTGTTCAAGGGGTGTGAGTAAGTCGGTCTTCTTGATGAAGCGGAGTTTCCCATTACTGGAGAGTGCTGGTGGATAGGCCCGGTTTTCATGCTTGAAGAATTCGTCCAAATCACCCTCTCTTGTTTGACAGGCTATGTAGAGCCTGGAGAAGAGTCCACAGTCGTCTTTTGCGAAGGCTAGTTGCTGCTCACTCCTAGTTGGAGCCTTAGATTTCATAGAACTGAATAGTGTTAGCTTGTTGAGCTTAATAGTGTCACCAATAGGCTTAGACTTGTCTTCAAGGAATTGTTCTTGTCCAAGCTTGACAACATTTTGCACACTCTTCACGGCTTCTGGACACAAGATTTCCTTTGTATGAAGAACCATTAAATCAGCACTTTCTTCTTCAAATGGGTTTCCCATTTCTTCCATGACAAGTGTAAGTGCTTTCACATCCTGAAGAAACTTGTCCTGCGTTGTGTTGGTTTGCTCATGGTGGTGGAAGTTAGCCTTGGTTTGCTCAGCTTTCTGCGATGATTCAAATTCAGCAATGACCCGTGCTACTTCTGGACCTGCAACCATACACCGTCGAAGTGCACTAGGGTTTCCAGTCAAACCGACTGCACCACCATCACCTTTGATGTAGGCATTGTTCTGCTCAAGGGCCTGGTCTAGTGCCATTGCAGAAAAACGGCGGGCTGTCATTTTTGCAGTGAAATGTCCAGCTTGAAACTTTGCAGCCACATCAGGATGCTTGTCCGAGAGCTTGTCATGTCCTTCAGGTGGACTGGAACCTACTGAGAATAATGAGTATGATCCAAGGCGAAGAACCACTGACACAGTTCAGCCAGAGCATCCATGTACAGCGAGAAGTTTGATTCTCGTAGTGATCTAACAAACAAAGATACTTAGCTCAAGGTTGAGGGTGGTTGCCCAGTACTGAAACTGGAGACAACATTCAGCCCTTTGCTGACACCAGACACCAAACTCTAGGGGCTCATGACCATCACTTTGGGCATCTTCAGTGTATTTGCCATAAGCCTTGTGCTGTAGGATGTTCAGGGTTGCTGCTGTTATCTGATGGCCTTGCCTGGTGCGTGTGACGTCAGCAGCCTTTAGGAAAGAGTTCGCAGTTCCCATTTTCTTTCTTCCAATAGTCTATTATTTCCCTATGCTTTGCAGTATTAGACGGTCTCGCAGGACTAAGACAGTGGCGTGGTGAAACCTGAATTTTTTTCCTGGACCCGACCCTTATTTATAGCGGCAACTCAAATCCAGTATCGAGTGGTTCCATATCTGAAAATGTTCATATACCATTACTCCATCACTGTGCCAAATCTGGTGCTTTCATCATTAAATGCACAATTGTTATGAAAATTGTAGCTATGCCGCTCCACTATAAAAACCAATGACCTCCTTACCTCGGTCATTCCTTCTTACCATAACATCCAACACATCAGACTGCACCACCAGTTAGAGTATAGCTCCACATGTTATATTATAGCACCACATCTCAGGTACACTCCACACCTACAAGTATGGAACTCCTCGGTATTCTTAGGTACACATACCAGGTACCTCGTTCACACTTTACTCTTGCTAAGTAGATGGGATACTTCCCAGGTAATCATACCAGTACTGGTTCCACGCCTGGTATTATTAGGTCGCTCCACGTGGCGACCGCAAAACTTCTCAAACACACAATCCTGTTCTCCTACCCCGGGTGGCGATATGTAGGGTATCCACAGATTCACAGTGGAGGTGCATAATGGCCATTAAGCAGACACACCACACCCGGTGGGTTCCTCACAGTGGAGCAGTGGTGGTTGTTAGGTCTACGCTCTGGGCGCACACCTGTTTCGGTGAGAAGTCGGGCGTCACTGAGAATAATGCCTGAGAGGCTTTTATCACCACACACTATTACAACTGTAAAAAACTGCTAGATAAGTCTCTGGAGTGCTGATGAAGCACGATGGAGTTCACTGACCTGCTTTGGTGAGAAGTCAGGCGTCACTGAGGGCGATGCCTGGTGTCTCACTGAACTAGGCCTACAGTTTCCAACCTTTAATTTTCACTTTGATATTATTCTGGTTCTCACATATACACTTTCCTATCTATTGTGACCTTATGCCTTATAATTATATATCTTAATCCTAAATTACATACCAAAGTAAGGGTTTGATTTGCTAGTTCCTGGGGAAATTCATTTGGTTATAACAATAACTAGCACCGTAGCCCGGAGCAGCTCAGGTGCCAACCCAAACAAAGGCCGAGCCTCGTGTTTCCTTGGCGTGGGTATACCCACTTCGCTTCACTCTGTATTTAGGGATACTCCCCTCACAAGTTGCAATCGTTGAACACATTCATAAAATCCTCTGATCATTGCACTGTTCATGGTTGTTCGTCATATGGGTTAACGAGGTGTATTAAGCTCACCCCGAGGTATACAAGATCTTCTCTTTGAAGCATAGTTTCTGGATCACTTCCAACACTTCACATAGGTCTGATACTTTTATCCTTTTTCCAGATCATTGTTCTCATATATTTTCATCTGATACCTGCGGTAGCTATGTTTAGTAACTGTTCCTAGACGTAAATATTATGACCTTCAGACATGGTCTACACACGGTTACACTTATCCCTTATAGTACACCTTCCCAATCATCCTATATATACCTTGAGTTCTCCTTAATATTATCAGTGCATACTCATAATATTATATGCCCGTACATTGGTACAATTCGTCTAAAACAACATACAGTAGGCGAGTTATCCCTTACAAAAGGTTCCCGTTTTCTACCGTTTTCTGTGACTCTACAAGCGCAGTGGTTTTGAATGTTATGTTGCGTAATATGAATTAAAGAGTTATTAAGGATGACAATGATGTGCGCAGTACAAGGTGCGGTCCCAGGCCTCCCTATCGTGGACGGATTAACATTGCTGCTTGTTGTTGGGTCTCCTGGGCAGTTATCACTGGGTACCTGGGACCTCACTGCGTGAAGGTTAACTTGGGTACGACTCTCAGCTGTTACTGTTTTGTTGTTTTCACTGGTTTAAGCACTGTTCACCACTGTTCACCACTGGTTCCATTCCTTTCCGAAATGAAGTTGTAACTTCTGGCGAGAAATTGCTGATATTCCAATGGGGAGGAAGGGTTCACGGGAGGGAGTTGGGGTGTGTGCCAACATAACAGTTGACCTAGCCGCCGCCTGAGCAGCACCAGATACGTTTTGATCCTTCGGTGGTCAAGGATATGTGTGTGTGTGTGTGTATGAGTACAGGGTGGTGTAATGCATCTAGTGTGGCAGCATGATGTTAGTATTAAGGTGCAAGCACTGCTTGCTTCTTCTTGCTTTCAACTACCGCCGCTGACTAGCCCTCGTAGTGAACAGGGAGGCAGACTTGCGTAAGTCTTCCCCTGCCAGTACACAGCCTTTTCACCATCAAGACTCCTGCTGTGCCTCCTCGTGGCAACACACGGTAACTGGGTGCCTCGCAGCCCCAGGCCAGACCAGCAGGGGATTTCGGAGCAGCAGTGGGCCCCCACAGGGACGGCACATAGGCCCACCATGCCCTGCAAACATTGCCCTGCTGCCTTGTGGATTAACCTTGGTAGGTAAAAGGCTACGGGAGTAAACCCCAAACGAAAAATCTGCGGTGGAGCGCTGCGTCAGGCAGACATGCTTACAGAGCTCCATTAAGATCCCAACGGCAGAATGGGCAGAAGAGGTGACCAACATGGGACCCCACGATTACACCCGCGGATGAAGGCAATGCAAGATGGACAGGCTACTAAGAAGAAACCCAACAAACTGGGCTATCAGCAGTCCATTGCAATTTTCCCTTTCCTCAGTCGTTGCAACTACCTGCACCATTGGATCAGGAAAAGGAAGAGCCAAGAAGTGTGGTTGCAGCCTGCGCTCCTGCCTCACCACATAAATCAACTTAGACACAGCCATCATCCAGTTCATCATCATCAAACCCTTATACCCCTAAAGCCCTATGGCAATAGACGAGTGGCGACGGGGACAGACAGAGATGACTGCCGGGAGTCTCTAGTCACAACTCTGCACGTGGATGGCATAGATAAGATGGTCGTTTATGCACTGGGATCTAGGCAGCAGTGCAATCCAGTAGTGTCTGTGCGACTGAGCAGCCTTTTCAAGGAGCCACTCTGCTCACCCCACTTGGGGGGAGAGCTAGAAAAGGTGCCCTAAACATAGCCTGCCTAAAGAACCAACCTGACTGGGCAACAGCACCCAGTAAGGTCATCCTTATGCGGTCGAAAACACAATTATAGTCACAGATCAAAACAAAAACAAACTATACAACCACTTATGGTCGCTGCATGGACTGTCAGGACCCTTCTGGATACTGGCACAGATGAGCATGCTGAAAGAAGAACTGCCCTTGTGGCAAAAGAGCTGGCTATGTATAACATCGACATAGCAGCCATTAGTGAGTCCCGGCTACCTGACGGGGGTCGACTCACAGAACGGGGGTCTGGCTACACCTTCTGGAAAGGGTAAGCCTGCTGTGGAGAAAAACTCCATTTATGGAGTTGGATTTGCCTTTTACCAATCCATCCTACATAGGCTAACTGAAATGTCTGTTGGGGTCAACGAGCGCCTCATGACGCTCCGAGTCCCAAGGAATCACTCACGTTATGCCCTCTTCATCAGTGCAAACGCCCCAACACTGGATGCAGAGGATGACATCAAGGAGGCCTTTTATGCCGACCTTGGCAGAGTGCTAACATCTATCCCCAGAGAAGATAAGGTTGTGCTCCTTAGTGACTTCAATGCCGGAGTTGGCAGAGATTTTGACATATGGCAGGGAACAATAGGGAGAAACAGAGTAAGCATGTGTAATCCCAACGGTCTACTCCTCAGCAAGTGTGCTAAACACAACCTCAATATCACCAACACCTTGTTTAGGCAGGACGACAGGTTCAAGGGTTCGTGGCAACACCCACGATCCAAACACTGGCATATCATTGACTACATCATTGTCAGAGAAAGAGATTGCCGAGATGTCCTCATCACCCGAGCCATGCGTGGCTCAGACCACTGCGACACTGATCATCGGCTCGTCAGAGCCAAGCTCTCACTTCACGTTGCCCAAAAATGGCAAAGGCGAAAAGCTTCCGAGGAGGTTTTAACACCAAGAGTCTGGATAATCCAGTGGTGGTACAAGCTTTCAGAGAGTAGCTCGAGGATGGGATGATTAAAACCCCAACAACAAACAACCCAAATCCGAGTGCCGAATGGGGTATTCTTGACACTGTCGTGGCAAAAAACCTGCAAAGAGACCCTCGGCCAGATTGAAAGAACACACCAGGACTGGTTTGATGAAAATGACCCGGAAATCAATGTACTCGTCGATGGTAAACGTGCTGCTCTCACTGACTGGCAGAACAATCCTCAGTCATGGACCAAAGCCAATATCTTCCATGAGAAGAAAGCGAAGGCTCAGCGTGAACTTCGCAAACTTATGAATGAATGGTGGAAAAATAAAGCATGAGAAACGCTAAAACCTGTGGATCAACAAAAGATGTGTGAATTTTTCAATTCCACTAAAACATTGTATAGCCCAACTACTCATGACGTGGCCCCCCTCTGCTCATCCAACGAAGAAGGTATCCGTCAGCGCTGGAAAGATCACTACCACTTGCTGTTCAACCGAAACACCGATGTGCATCTCTTGACTACCCAGCAGGTTTCTCAGCACTCACAGCTGATCCACCCCAGCTATCCTCCATCCCTGGATGAGGCAGCTACTGCCATCAAGCATATGAAAAATAACAAATCTACAGGGCCAGATGGAATCCCAGCCGAGGTGTATAAAGCAAGAGGACCTCTGCTTACCAGCTGTCTCCACTCTCTCCTGGAGAATATATGAGCAAAGGAGGAAATCCCATAAGATCTTAAAGACGCTTACATATTCAATATTTACAAGAACATGGGAGACCGGTCAGACTGTGGCAACTACCGTGGATCTCGTTGCTGTCCGGAGCTGGCAATATTATCGCCCGAGTCCTTCTAAACAGATTTCTTCCTGAGGCAAAAAATTGTCAGAATCTCAACTATCATGTGGCACCACTGACATGATCTTTGCTGCCCGCCAGATACAGGAAAAGTGCAGAGAACAGCGTCGTGATTTTTACATGGCCTTCATCAACCTTACTAAGGCTTTCGACTCGGTCAACAGGGAAGCTCTCAGTCTTTTCGGCTGCCCACCAAATTTAATCGCCATTGTGAAGCAACTCCACGATGGCATGAACAGCAGTGTCCTGCACAATGGCACCCAGTCTGAGTTCTTCCCCCTTAATTTAGTCGGTGGGGTGGACATCAATATTGGATGAAAGGACTTTTCAACATAAGACGACTCCAGGCTGGGAAGACAAGAGAACAAATGCCAGTATTCTCACTGACACCAACTGTAGGAGCATAGGCTACCATTATCCAAGAACAACTATGTTGGACTGCCCATGTTACCCACATGGATGGTAGTGGACTGCCATACAGCTACTTTACAGTCACCTAATGAATGGTAAACGTAATGCTGGCGTACAGTGGAAAAGGTATAAGGATAGTCTTAAGACAAACCTGTAAGTGCTAAATCGACCCCCTCACCTGGGAGACAATCCCTCCACACCATAACGCTTGGAGGAGCACCACACGAGATGTCAATCCTTTCGAGTTAGACAGACTGCATACTGAGGCAGACAAACGCCAGAAAGACGCTGCCGTTGCTCATCCCATACTACAGTAGATGTAGCCCTCCACATGTGCAACACCTGTGGAGGGCCCTACTGGTTCCGCATCGGCCTCTTGAGTCACCTCAGAGCTCACCAGCGATGATATCATTAATAACCCTCATCATTGTCTCATAGCTGGATGATCACCACACTCGATTCAGAGTTACAACAAAGTAGCAGCAGCAGTAGTGTGCGTGTGTGTGTGTTTACACCTCATAGAAGAATTTACGTATATATATTCCCCAAACCTAATTTCAACTGATATCTTTAAAGAATATAATCCAGCGTATTGTTCTCCATTTCACAATATTCTATGAAGGTTTAAAATAATCACACCTGGTTTCCGCAAGACTTGACTTTACTTACACTGATTTCTTTCGCCACGTCTTCTAATCTTCTCGGAACTCAATCGACATTATCACCAGTTTCCCGTCAATTTACTTCCTGCATTTCAATTATACAGAAAGAACGAAAGAAAAATGTATAATACTGAGTTAAAGGTCTTACCAATTTGGCGTTGTGTGTTCAAAGACTTCATTGCCTTCATCGTGTCAATATACGAAGTCTTCAAAAAGCTGATTGAAGCGCACTGTTGACACCAGATCCCAGTACGTGTGAGGAATGACGCTGGGATATTGACTGTGGATCCTGACTCCTGTGAAAAGAAGAGAAAAAAAAAACTAACTACAGTAGCTCATTCGTTATTGCACAAATATAAAAATTAAATAAACAAATTCAGTCTTGCTACAATACGGATATTAAACAAAAATAATTAACCCTCAGATAATGGATTAAAAGGTGTATTACAACCTCAATTATTAGAGGATTACAGGATTTATTTTCCCCCCACATAAAAATAAAAATCGAATGCCCCCAACAACTCTCTCTCTCTCTTTACATCTCTAGCCCTCTAGTACTGGGTGAGGAGGTTCTACTGGTGGAGGAGGTTCTGGAGGGCTACACTGGGTGAGGAGGTTCTAGTACTGGGTGGAGGAGGTTCTAGTACTGGGTGGAGGAGGTTCTAGTACTGGGTGGTAGGGAGGTTCTATACTGGGTGGAGGAGGGTGGAGGAGGTTCTAGTACTGGGGGAGGAGGTTCAGTACTGGGTGGAGGAGGTTCTAGTACTGGGTGGTGGAGGTTCTAGTACTGGGTGGAGGAGGTTCTAGTACTGGGTGGAGGAGGTTCTATACTGGGTGGAGGAGGTCTAGTACTGGGTGGAGGAGGTTCTAGTAGGAGGGGGTGGTGGAGGTTCTAGTACTGGGTGGTGGAGGTTCTAGTACTGGGTGGAGGAGGTTCTAGTACTGGAGGAGGCTCTAGTACTGTGGAGGAGGTTCTAGTACTGTGGAGGAGGTTCTAGTACTGGGTGAGGAGGTTCTAGTACTGGGTGGTGGAGGATCTAGACTGGTGTGGTGGAGGTTCTAGCACTGTTCTAGTACTGGGTGAGGAGGTTCTAGTACTGGGTGGTGGAGGATCTAGCACTGGGTGGAGGAGGTTCTAGTACTGGGTGGAGGAGGTCTAGTACTGGGTGGAGGAGGTTCTAGTACTGGGTGGGAGGACCTGGGTGGAGGAGGTTCTAGTACTGTGGAGGAGGTTCTAGTACTGGGTGGTGGAGGATCTAGTACTGTAGGGTGTGGAGGAGGTCTCTAGTACTGGGTGGAGGAGGTTCTAGTACTGGGTGGAGGAGGTTCTAGTACTGTGGAGGAGGTTCTAGTACTGTGGAGGTGGTTCTAGTACTGGGTGGAGGAGGTTCTAGTACTGGGTGGAGGAGGTTCTAGTACTGGGTGGAGGAGGTTCTAGTACTGGGTAGTACTGGGTGGAGGAGGTTTTAGTACTGGGTGGAGGAGGTTCTAGTACTGGTGGAGGCGGTTCTAGGGTGGAGGAGGTTCTAGTACTGGGTGGAGGAGGTTCTAGTACTGGGTGGAGGAGGTTCTAGTACTGGGTGGAGGGGGTTCTAGTACTGGGTGGAGGAGGTTCTAGTACTGGGTGGAGGCGGTAGTAACATTTGGAAAGCTGCCAAGCGAAAATGTTTGCTGGAATCCCATGCATTGATTCCTATCCCCGCCTCCTACCGCCCACTCACCCCGCCCACCACACCCATCCACTCACTCGCTCACCCCACCTACCACACCCACCTACTCACGGACACCACACCCACAACACAACTACCACCACCCTCACCTCATTATCATCACCACTAACTACTAATCAGACCCTATACTCCTACGCCACTACCACCACGACTTGCGCCACTACCAAACCATCACCACTACCACAATCACCACAACTACAAGCACACCTCCTACCCCACTAGCTCAATCACTACTAAACCACTACCACTACCACAATCACCACAACTACAACCACACCTCCTACCCCACTAGCTCAATCACTACTAAACCACTACCACTACCACAATCACCATTACAACAACTATCACCACAAACACAATACCAGCACCACCAACTTCCCAACCAACACTACCACAACTACCACCACCAATTCCTAAATACATTCCTAATCTATTTTTTCAATTAATTCGTTATGTATTTCCAATCTATTTCTAATAAATTTCCCAATAACTAATTTATTTTCAATTTATTATATGATTCCTAATTCATTCGTAATATGACCCCAATTAAATAGCCTAGTATTCCCGAACCATTGTTAATTTGTTTCCGATGTATTTCTAATATATATGTAACGTATCTAATTTATTCTCAGTGTATTCTTCACTCATTGTTAATGTATTTATGTATCTCACGGAGCTTCAATGCATTTTTTGGTAAATTTCCGATTTATTCTTAATTTATTTCCGATGTACTTTTAAATTTTCCTAACGTTCCTTTAATTTATTCTGAATGTAAAGCAAATCTATTCGGTGTCAGTTTTTTTTTTTTGGGGGGTGGGGGGGCGGAAGCGTCATGGATTGGCGCCAATTTTCACTAAACACTCACTTGCTTTTAAGTTTTGGCGGGAAAAATAAAGTTCTGAGGGAGGGGGGAAAAATACCGACTCCTTCTAATTGCACAAGTTTCTAACCGCTCTCCTTTTATTTTTCTCGTAAACAACTTTTGAATCGCTATCACGTTAAGGAAAGAAAAACAAGGGGAGAAAGAAAGAAAGAAAGAAAGAAAGAAAGAAAGAAAGAAAGAAAGAAAGAAGGAAGGAAAAAAAGAAAGAAAGAAGCCGCTCGTTCACGAGTTGGGTATTTTATGACAGTTGAAGACTCTCATAGAGTTTCTTACTCCAAGTTTGTTTACTCATCCGGCACAGATCTCAGTATTTTGCTCTTGTTTGGCAATGAGTTTGAGGTACGCAGATTTCACTGTAATTTATACTGACTGGGATTTAACGACGTGCTCGTATGTAAAAACTCATATAAACATACATCCGAAAGTCAACATACGCACCTACAGATTCTAACTTAAACAAACACACATACACACACACACACCCAGTTCACCATCCCTGGACTGAAGTGCTTAGTGTGGATGACGTGGACACCAAATGGATAAATTTTACCAACACCACCACGGAAGCTCACCACCACTTCTTCCTCGAGAAGTCCGTCAGATCTCACCCAGCTGATTTGCCCTGGATCACACCTCGGATCAAAAGACTTATGCAACAGAGAGACAGAGCCTTTTATCTCAATGACCACATCCACTACAGGTCCCTTCGCAACCGAGTCATCCACGAAATACGCCCCGCAAAGAAGTCTCACTACCCAACCAAATTGCAACACCTGAAGCAGACCAACATCAGTCAGTGGTATGGTAAGCTTAAAGAACTCTGTGGACTAAACAATAAGACACACCCCCCTCCCCTTCCTTAGCCATCTCACTAATGTTGACGCAGCTGAGCAATCAAATAACCATTTCGCTACTATATGCCAGACGCTCCCCCGGCTTGACACAACCAGTCTCCCTGCTTACCTACCAGCCTCCTTTCCCAGTGACTTAGTAGAAGAATTTGAAGTAGCAAAACGTCTGGACAAACTGAAGTTAAAACGCTCCACCACCCCCACTGACTTACCAATGAAACTCTTCAAGGAGTTCTCCCCGGATCTTGTTAAACCCCTCTGCTCCATCATCAATGCTTCCCTCAGTAAAGCCAGATGCCCAGCTGACTGGAAGACATCATATGTGTCACCAGTGCCCAAGTTAACCAGCCCACAATCCTTAAATCAGCTACGACCCATTGCAATCACCCCAAAACCCAGCATAATCTGCGAAAGTTTTGTGTTTGACTGAGCCTATGCTAATATTGCAGGCGCCATAGATCCTCAGCAATTTGGTAATATGAAAACTTCCTCCACCACTCACTGTCTTGTCAGCTTTCTCGACTACATATACTGCATCTGGAGAAACGAAAAACGTCTGTAGCTGTCGCCTTCATTGACTTCACCAGGGCATTCGACCTAATCGACCTCAATTTAATCATCAACAAAACTATCGACCTCGGGTTTCGAAGAAGTCTTATACCATGGCTTAAAGACTTCCTCAGTAACCGACGCCGAGCTGTACGCTTCCGAGGGGCTGTCTCCATCTTTCAGTCACTCACCTGTGGCATCCCCCAAGGCACCAAGATGGGACCACTATGCTTCCTTATGCTTATCAATGATGCCCTAAGAGAAATCCCTGCTCGCTGGAAATATGGCGACGACTCCACCATTTGGATCAGTGTCAACAATTCTGCTCCCGACTATACCGCCCTTCAGGATTTATTGAACAGTCTCCTAAACTGGGCCACCAACAACCACGTCACCATCAACCACACCAAGACCATGGTTATGCACATCAACCTCTCCTCCGACGTTGTCCCACCCCCTTCTATTACTTTAGGTACGAACACACTCCAGGTTGTAGATTCCACTAAACTCCTCGGCGTCACCATAGACAACAAACTAAACTGGAAACCACGTCAGTGAAGTTGTCAAATCCTCCAGCTTCCGTCTCCACCTCCTCCGCCGACTCAAGTCCCTCGAAGTTCCTGCGCCCGAGCTCCACAGTGCTTACTCAACATTCATACTTCCCAAGCTCACCTGGTCTTCCTCCCAAAACGCCACACAATGTAAACACCTAGAAAAAGTGCAAAAGAAGGCATGCAAGATTAATCTCTCCCCTTCCTACTCCACATATCAAGAAGAGCTCAACATAATGACCCTCTCGGCTCTCACTGACCATCACCACGACCTCATCTGCAAATTTGGTGAGAAGCTTCTGCACCATCCTCGACACCGGCTCCTATTACCACCTGAGATCCCTCGCCCAAGAATTGCTGCTCGACACCACAACTGCATCCAGCCCATACGAGCACGAACTGATCGCTATAAGAACAGCCCAGTCCCAACCATTGTAAAAATTATCAATAACTTGTAATCAACCAGTGTATTCACTACCAGTCGATCTTACTTTTTGCACTGTCACTACGTTGAAATGCCCTGTAGTTTGAGCTTCTCCCCACTTAGTTATTATACAAGTGATCGTGGGCCCTTCGTGCCCGGTGGCGAGTCCGGTGGTACAGTTTACCAAAGCGTGAAAGTTCGAACGCTCATGCTTGGCTAGCGCGCAATCCCCGGCCGGCTGACAGCGTACAGCGACATCGTTTTCCAGCGTAAATAAAATGGTTAATTAATGCCTTCCTAAAGAAACCATCGACATGGGACCAGGTTTGCTCCACTCTACGAATTTTTTGCGATTTTTCCACCAAGTTTGATGAAAAACGATTGTGCCGTTTCGGCTGTCCAGAACAGACAAACACCCAGACAGACAGACAGACAGACAGACATACACATGGCTAGTCCTATAGTATATTAGATACCATATTTGTATCACTTATGTTACTTGTTCATTATTTGTCACTCAAGTGATCCATTCCCCAATTATGTAACTGTATATTTTCAGCCTTCGGGCTGCCAGGCTCTTTCAATAAACCGTTAATTATTATTATTATTATTATTATTATTATTACTATATACACACACACACACACTACTACTACTACTACTACTACTACTACTACTACTACTACTACTACTACTACTACTACTACTACTACTACTACTACTACTTGGCCTCCAGCCTCCCCCAATAGCCACACCTTCGCCACCATTTATTTACCTTAATATTAAATATCCTAATACATAATAAGCTATCCTAACTGTGTTAAATTAGTTGAGCCGCAGATCTATGCGGCATTCGGTGACTGTAGCCTCATAGTCAATATCTGCAGCAGTTGTCGGAGTAGGGGCAGAAGCTCTCGTTCCCCTGAGGCAGAGCAAAGCCGACCGAAGGAGAGAGAAGGACAGTCGACATCTCATCCAGGCTGTAACATAACTTCTGGGCTGCTGCTTCTGTTCGGAGATCAACTCCGCGAGTCTGGCGTAGAAACATCTTGCACTTGGGCCCATCCCACCAGAGGTTGTGAACACTAGAGGAGTGAAGCTGCCTTGATCAACGTTTTGAATTCTCTCCCCATAGCCCTTCTCTTGTCGTTCTCGTTCCTCCTATGTGCAGCATCGAGAGCTAGGTTACGGTGACAAGTGGCCATGGGATCAAAAATCCTGATGTCGAAGAAAGCTCGCTGTCCCCGCGTCCAGAATCCTCGAGCACTGACGTCCACACGGGCTTCGTTAGATGTGTTTGAAGTCCTGTGTTGGAAGATCTCACCATCCAGTGGAAGGAGGGTCGGTTCTACCATGACGTCCCGGCAGATTTCCTTCAACATATTTGCTGTGAGATCCCTTACCTCGTCATGCCTCATGCATATGAAGCCCCCCTTCTTGCAGACCATGGCGTGATCGCCGTCATAGGAAGAGCCACACACGCATTGGGAGGGCAAACCATCCACTGGCCAACCGTACCTTAGAGCAATGGCATCTGTAAATTCTTGTTTGTTAAGGCTGAAACCATTTGCCCTTATCGGTAACGTAGTTAACCAGTTCGAGGCGCCCACCTCCTGCGCTATAGCTACTTTTTTTGTCAAATTTTCTGGAACCTGCAGCAATAGTTGCTGCAACATGTCATTTTGGCAGTGCTGCCGATCTGTTGTAATGGTCCTACGGATCTTATTTACTTCGCTGGTGTCCACTTCCCCTGATGCATTCTGGGCTATTATGTGGTCAGTGAGGGCTGCCGTGAGCTTAAGTGAATTTTGATGTTCAGTGTCAGCAATCTCCTCTGGATTAGTTAGTCCCATCCCTCCCAGTCTTGGTGGAAGTGCAAGAAGTGTTCTTTCTGCTGGGGTTAAGTCAGGGTGTTTCACTAGTTTGGGAATGAACTTGACACTGATAGCTTCTTCCAGAGGGTGGAGGAGGGGTCCGATCTCAGGGATGGTACGCATCAGGTAGTTCCAGCGATGCTTGACTCCATGGGTGAATGCTGAAAAGGCTGCATGTGGCTCTGTGTTAGCAATCTCAGATAGAGCTTGGATTTCGCTAACCCACTCATTCACCTTTCCCGCTACGTACTCGGTCTTGAAGTCCGTAGTGCCAATTACAGCGCCTAGATGTCTTTGGCCGTCCTTAGTTATTTTGACCTCACTTCCGCCAAAAACCTCCAAAGCCCGTTCATAATGTTCTGGCTTCACGATGAGGAAGGACTACTACTACTACTACTACTACTACTACTACTTTGCTGTCACTCGGAATCGAGTATGATGATCATCCAGCTATGATACAATGATATGAGTTGTTAGGGATGTCACCTTCGTTGGTGAGTTCTTAGGTAACTAGAGAGGCCGATACGGGACCGGCATGGTTGTCCACATGTTGCACATGTGGAGGGCTACATCTAGTGCGGGAGGGGCGGCAACAGTATCTTTCCGGCGCTTGTCTGCCTCGGTATGTAGTCGGGCTAACTCGAAAGTATTGACACTTTCTAGTATGGTGATCTTCCAAGCATTGCGGTGTGGAGTAATAGTCTCTCAGGTGAGGGGGTCGATTTGGCACTTTTTCAGGTTTGTCTTAAGACTATCCTTATACCTTTTCAGTTGCCCGCCAGCATTACGTTTACTATTCGTTAGGTGACTGTAAAGTGGCTGCTTTGGCAGTCTACTGTCGTCCATGCGGGTAACATGGCCAGTCCAGCGTAGTTGTTCATGGATAATGGTAGCCTCAATGCTCCTGCAGTTGGTGTCAGCAAGAATACTGGCATTTGTTATCTTGTCTTCCCACCGAACTCGGAGGATGGAGCGTAGACTACGTTGGTGAAAGTTTCCAAGTGCCTTGAGGTGCCTTCTGTCTGTGACCCATGTCTCGCTGCCATACAGCAGGGTGCTGTATTCTTACCCCCACTTCCCTCCCCCTCCCCTCCTACTGTATATTGTGCAGTATTTTACTACCACCTCCCTCCTCCTGTTGTATTTAGCTATTCTACCCCCTGCCCCTCGGCGATACTAGACAATAGAGCTGTTGTTCCCATTGTACTTGATACAATTTGTACCTAGCGCCCTGGGGTAATGGTGGGGGGAGGGGGAGAGAGGTTGAGGAAGGAAAGGAGAGAGGAGGAGAGGTTGAGGGAGGGAGGGGAAGGGGAGACGGAAGAAAAGGAGGGGAGGGGGGGGGATGGAGGAGATAAGGGAGGGAGGGGGAAGGGGAGACGGAGGAGATAGAGGGAGGGAGGGGAAGGAAAGGTTGAAAGAGGAAAGGATTGAAGGAAGGAGGGAATGAGGGAGGGAAAGGCTAGGGGGAGAGAGGGAGGGAGAGGGGAAAGAGAGGTTAAAGGAGGGAGGTAGAGAGGGAGGGAGAGGGGAAGAAAAGATTGAAGGAGGGAGATAGGAAGTGAGAGAATGCAAGTGTAATGTATCTCACTCTCTGTAATACCAAGACACCACTAACTGCTCCCGGTATGGCTTAATTACTCATCTCCGGGGCATATATATGTTAATCCTCAATTGACTTTCTCTTATCTCTTAAGCTCTGTCAGGCATTACATTCTCTTTAGTGTGTGTGTGTGTGTGTGTGTGTGTGTGTGTGTGTGTGTGTGTGTTCAGGAAACCATCAGTACCAAATAATCTCTTGATAAACATTCGTGTGGGTTATGTATGTATGTATGTATGTATGTATGTATGTATGTATGTAGTATGTAAGGTATGTATGTATGTATGTATGTGCAGGACTTCTAGCATATTCCCTCTCACATCTCTCTCTCTCTCTCTCTCTCTTCTCTCTCTCTTCTCTCTCTCTCTCTCATTACCATCTCTCCATCTCTTCTTTCCTCCCTCCCTCCCTCCCTCCAAGGTCACTAATTAGTTAAGGGGAGTGGGGATTGATGAAGGGCACTAGGTGGTCGTAATGGAGAAGAAGGGGAGGGGAGGGGAGAGGAGAAGGGGAGAGGAGGGAGGAGGAGAAGAGATGTAGATAGATGGAGGAGATAGTGAAGACGACACATGTTAAGGGGGTTATATTGGGAGGTTCAAATTGGGTAAGATGCTGTTTAAGGGACGTGTGTGTGTGTGTGTGTGTGTGTGTGTGTGTGTGTGTGTGTGTGTGTGTGTGTGTGTGTGTGTGTGTGTGTGTGTGTGTGTGTGTGTGTGTGTGGCTCCATTGTTGACGCAGATGACGTGTAACGAGGCAATTAAACCCTCATATGACACCTCCATGTGTATACCTGTGTTGGCAATCATTCTGCCAAATTCTAAAATAGATATGCTAGGCCTCACCATTCCCTCTAATATGTCATGGAAGCCACACATCCTCAACATTGCTAAAGCTGCCTCCCGAAAGCTGGGAATGCTGTACAGATGCCGTAGCTACTTCACTCCTGAGCAGTTGCTTCAAGTATATAAGGGATTCATTCGTCCTAACTTGGAGTACTGCTCTCATATCTGGGGGTGGCTCTTCTGTCCAACTGTTAGACAGGGTGGAATCAAAGGCATTTGGTCTTATTAACTCTCCTCCTCTAGTTGATAGCTTTTCTTCCCTTTCTCTTCGCCACAATGTTGCTTCACTCTCTCTCTTTTACAGGTACTTTAACGGGCAATGTTCGGTGGATTTGGCATCCTGTACCGCCGGCAGGGCCGTGGGCTCGTAACACACGTCTTGCCCGCGGTGCCCACCATTTTTCTGTGGATGTCGGTCACACTAGAATAACCCGTTATAGTACCTTCTTTCCTCACACAGCCAAACTGTGGAATGCTCTGCCTTCTTCTGTGTTTCCATACTCATACAATCTGTCTTACTTAAAAAAACTGGTTTTCCGGCATCATCGTGGTGCTGATTAATATAATATTTTTCTTGTCTATATTTATTTTCCTTTTACTCTTGTTTTTTCGCCCCCCTCCCCACGCCCCGTTGTGGGTTGATGACCTGTGCCCGGGTGGGGTATTCCCCGTAAAAAAAAATAATTAAAAAATACAAAATAAAAATAAAAATAAAATAAAACACTGTATTGTGTATGATGGACTGATGGTAAATTGTAATGGTGATTTTACTGTATCTGTCCGTCTGTCTGTCTGTCCATTCTCCTCCGAGGAACATAGAGAGATACTGCCTCCTTATATCACAGGAGACTCAGAAGACACGAACAGGAGAAGGTAGAGAACAACAACAACAACGACAAGACCAAGTGTGAGAGGCCTGACACACACCGCACCACCACCACCTTCTCTCGGGTCTTCCCCTTTACTCTATCAATCTTTCAATACACAACGTAGATCCCAGCTCCCACTTTCACCTCTCTCTCTCTCTTTCTCACCTCCCACACTCTTACTACACTCATACACTTAACTCTCTCTCTCTCTCTCCTATTCTACATTCTCACCTATCACCTCTCCTTGCTTTATCTTTATTTTCCACCTGTCTCTCTCTCTCTCTCTCTCTCTCTCTCCCACACCTACACACCTATCTCAAACTGGTTTTCATGGAGAGAGAGAGAGAGAGAGAGAGAGAGAGAGAGAGAGAGAGAGAGAGAGAGAGAGAGAGAGAGAGCATAGGTCACCTTTACACCATCCAACATTCAGCACCACGCCACCTCCAATACTAATATAGATCTATTAACCCAGGCCAAAATTACACACACACACACACACACACACACACACACACACACACACTATCAGAAATATATCCCGTAGTTATATTCTTTCCCTAGCAAAAAAAAAAAAATCCTTAAAAATATATAAAATTTTTAATAACGTTGGATACTAGTTATAAAAACCCGGTGAAAATAGTGTAGTAGGATATTAAAATCGGTTATAGAGTTCTAGCTGATTAAAATCCGTAAATGTATAAAAGTAATAACAAAATAATAACAATAACGATAATAATAACAAAAATAACAATAATAATAATAATAATAATAATAATAATAATAATAATAATAATGACAACAACAATAATAATAATAATAATAATAATAATAATAATAATAATAATAATAATAATAATAAAAATATAAATAATAATTTACTCCACCAAGGAACAATCCCTTTAAAACTTTATTTGATGTAATAACAAAAAAAAAAAACGTAAATCTGGGCAAGTTATTAATATTTTTTTAATGATTTTGACGTAATTGTTGGAAAGCGAAAAATGAGGATTGTTTTTATTTTGGTATCTGTAATGTTATAATTTAAGAATGATTTTGGTTGTATGAAATATGGTTGTTTATGTGACAGACACACACACACACATACGCACACACTCGCCTTTTCCTGGGTAGTGTGTGTGTGTGTGTGTGTGTGTGTGTGAATAAGTGATACCAACTGCAGGAGGGAGGTAAAGGAGACACAACAAGGTCTACTCACTGAGGTGGTAACACTCGCTCGCTCTTGCTGTCTACTAAAGTCTCTCTCTGTCTATTTTAACTCCTCTCTACTGAAGTGACTGTCTATCTTAACTTAGTCTTTACCTAACCTAAATTAACTTAATCCTAACCTAACCTAACTTAGTCTTTACCTAACCTAAATTAACTTAATCCTAACCTAACCTAACTTAGTCCTTACATAACCTAACTTAGTCCTAACCTAACCTAAATTAACTTAATCCTAACCTAACCTACCTTAGACCTAACCTAACTTAATCCTAACCTAACCTACCTTAGACCTAACCTAACTTAGTCCTAACCTAACCTAAATTAACTTAATCCTATCCTATCCTATCCTAACCTAACCTAACCTAAATTAACTTAATCCTATCCTATCCTATCCTAACCTAACCTAACCTAAATTAACTTAATCCTAACCTAACTCAAACTAACTCAACGTAAACTATCGTAATCCTAACCTAAACTATCTTAATCCTAACCTAACCTAAACTAACTTAATCCAAACTTAACTATATCCTAACCTAACCTAACCTAACCACGCTGCATCCTACCGTCATCAGCTGTATCCTTCTGCTGGCCCCCAAAGCCCCCTGACTGTGGACCTCCTGTAGGATTCCTCCGTTAAGCTTCTCCTATCCCACAGGACCCCTCTTAGACCTTCCCTTTGAGCTGCTCCTTGACCTGTCCACGATTTTCTGAGGACGATATCTTCTTCTTCTTCTTCTTCTTGGTGAGTCTTTTTTTTCTTTCTTTTCTTGTTCTTTTCTTTCTTCTTGTTGTCCTTGTTTTTGTTCTTTTTCTTCTGTTCATGTTATTGTTTTTATTCTTAAATATTTCTCAGGGATTTCCTTCCATGACTTTCTATTTCTCTAGTTTCCTTTTATCTTGCATTTTTTTTTTCAATTTATTTATATATTTCTTTTATATTTGTCTGTCTCTAATTTATCCTTACAGTATAGTCAACCATTTAGATTTTTCTTGAAGGTTCTTGTCAACACCACGACCTATACTGTACTGTTCCTTTGGGAGTACCTTGAAGAGCTCTCTCTCTCTCTCTCTCCCTCTCTCTCTCTCTCTCTCTCGCTCTCGCTAGTCGCTCCATTAGGTGTTGTTTACATGGTAGTGGTCCCATAACACCTCCACATAATGGACTTCTCTCTTTATATTATCAGTTAAATGGGGGGTTTTACTTTTAACGGAGTCTCAATTTAACGTACTTTCACCTCTATATACAGTGATATTCCCTGATAGCCGGAACAATTGGTCCAGAGAACTTCCAGGAATGAGAGATTTCCGGGTAACGAGACGACTCTCTCAAACCTGGAAAAATCCCTCATTCCCAGAATTTTTCTGGGTACTGGGAAAAGTTTCTCAGAATTTTCCGGAAATTGTGCATTACTTGCTCTCAGACTCGCCTGGGAAATTTTTTTGGACAAATTCCTGAATTTTCTCAAAATTTTCCAGAATGACACATTAATGGGGGTTTGACATCTAATGGACCCTCGATATAACGGACTTTCCTCTCCATATAGTCCATTAAAAATGGTTTCACTTTACCTCAACTATTTCTCTATTCCTTTGAGATCGTTGGACCGACTTAAACCCCCTTTATATACCCCAAGTTACTCTGGAGGCATTAACTATACTTGAATAATTCTGAATCTGTTATTTTGGTCTCTGTTTGAGATCATATCCTTCCAGTTGGATTCGTTTGAAGATATTTGGTCCCACCTAACCTAACTATTCTATCCTAGTCCAACCTAACCTAACCTCATCTAACCTATCTTAACTGAACCTAACCTAACCTAACCTGACCGAACCTAATCTGACCTAACCTAACCTGACCTGACCTAACCTGACCTGACCTAACCTCACCTGACCTGACCTAACCTAACCTAACCTCCTCCATGCCCTTCACATTATCTAGGACCAATATTAATCACCTTAGGTTTTTGTCACCATGGTTGAGCCTCTGAACCCCTTTAGATGTACCTGTGTGTGCTTCTTAACACCTCCCACCACCACCCTTAATCCTCTAACACACTCTCATCTTCGTCTGGATCCTGCTAAATCCTTCTGGTCTATTCTCAACCCCCCCCCCATCCTCTTTCCCAGGGCATCAGGGACCTATGTTAACCTCCCAGAAACGCTTGAACTCCTTGGACTTGTATAGACGTCTCCCGCCCCTTCCCTCTCTCTTCCTACACCTGACCCCTTTCTCTCCCACCCCGAGTCACAGTCCAAACTCCCTTGAAGTTCCTGAGACTCTTCTTAACCCATTCAGAACCTCTTCTCGATCCCCCCCTCTTCCTCCTTGATCTTCCTTATATTTCTCTGGATCCTAGTATGCTCCTTCCTCCTCCTCCTCCTGCTGCTGCCGCTCGTAAAACCTTCTTAACCTACCGTAAACCTTCTCCTGCAAGATACTACAGGTTTATATTGACCTTCCTGGAGGCTCTGAGACTCAGTTAGTGTCTTAGTTTTTACAGAGGAACTTTTTTTCTTTAGGACTCTGTGGATCTTCCCTAGACTCGTTTAAGTTTTTTACGCTGTCTTGGAAAAACTCCGGATTCTTTTAGACATGTTAAGACACGCTGGGATGTACTACCTTCTGCCTCCTGGAACGCCTAAAGACACATTGGGGGATTATTATGTAGAGAATTTCTTTAGTACTCTGGCTCCTGGGTCCTTCTCAGCGCCTTTTGCCAATCTTTGATCCTATTAAGACAGGTGTACGGTCGTCAACTCCTTGTACAACATTGAGTTAATGTTTGACTCTCACTATTGTTTAGTTTGTCCCGGAACCTCGTCATTTTCTACTTCCTGGTCAAATGGTCTCAGTCCTAACTCAACCTTGCCTATCCTATCCAAACTTAATCTAACCTAACTTAAGCTTACCAGCCCGAGTTGAATTTAGTCTATTCCAACCTTGCTTATTCTAACCCAACCTCCACAGCTCCTTCCAAGACCTAACCTAACCGAACCGAACCAAACCTAACATTCTTCCTAGAGGACCTACGTTCCCTTGTACTCCCCTTGACCTGCTCTCATGTTCCTCCTACCCTTTAGAGCGCTGGGGCTCCCCTCAGCTGAATAAAATATTCTGACGTTTGCCAGAACAAAATACCTAAGGGATATTTTGCCTTTTAAAGGGTTAAGAACACCTTTTGGACCCCTTTCTGCCCTTATCCCCCTGACGTGCCCTCATCGTTCCCCCTACCATTAAAGACACCCCCTTGCACCCCTTACCTCCATTACCCCCCCCCAATAGTCCCCTTTACCTGCTCTCATCGCCCCCTACCATTAAAGACACTCTTCCACCCCTTACCGCTCTAGTCTCCCTAATAGTCCCCTGGCTCCACTCCACCTCATCGCCCCCTAGCGTGGTGACTTCAGGGCCACTTAGGGCAACCTCGGGCGGCCCTGGACGTGGCTGCGACAATCAGTCAAAAATTCAATAAGGCGACAAGAGGAGGTCTGGGGGAGGCTCTGATGGATTGTGGTGGTGATGGAGGCGTGCTGCTGGTGACGCCCACGTCCACACGCTCGCACCTACACGCCCACTCAGATATATTTATGCCCAGACGCTCACAATGATATATCTATAACCACGCCCGCGTGCGCAACATTATATTTATATAGCCGACGATATGTATATAATTCGCACAAACATACATGCATGTGTGTGTGTGTATGTGTGTGTGTGTGTGTGTGTGTGTGTGTGTGTGTGTGTGTGTGTGTGTGTGTGTGTGTGTGTGTGTGTGTGTGTGTGAGGGGACGTCCCTCTGGGTCAGGTGAGTGTAGGAGGGTGGAAGGAGACGCAGATCAAAGGGAAGGGAAGGAGAGGAAAGGGAATACGGTATAAGCGAAGGAAGGGAATAAGGAGGAGGGGAGAATGAAGAAGGGAGGAAGAGGAGAGGAACATTTGCCGGAGTCTCTCAGTGAGGCAGTTGTCTCACAGTGAGGCAGTTGTCTCTCAGTAAGGCAAGAGTTTCTCAGTGAGGCAGTTGTCTCACAGTGAGGCAGTTGTCTCTCAGTAAGGCAAGAGTTTCTCAGTGAGGCAGTTGTCTCACAGTGAGGCAGTTGTCTCTCAGTGAGGCAGGTGTCTCTTAGTGAGGCAGTTGTCTCTCAATGAGGCAGGTGTCTCTCAGTGAGGCAGGTGTCTCTCAGTGAGGCAGTTGTCTCTCAGTGAGGCAGGTGTCTCTCAGTGAGGCAGGTGTCTCTCAGTGAGGCAGGTGTCTCTCAGTGAGTCTCAGTGAGGCAGTTGTCTCTCAGTGTCTCACAGTGAGGCAGGTGTCTCTCAGTGAGGCAGGAGTCTCAGTGAGGCAGTTGTCTCTCAGTGAGGCAGGTGTCTCACAGTGAGGCAGGTGTCTCAGTGAGGCAGGTGTCTCTCAGTGAGGCAGTTGTCTCTCAGTGAGGCAGGAGTCTCTCAGTGAGGCAGTTGTCTCAGTGAGGCAGGAGTGTCTCAGTGAGGCAGGTGAGTGAGGCAGGTGAGGCAGGAGTGTCTCAGTGAGGCAGGTGTCTCTCAGTGAGGCAGGTGTCTCTCAGTGAGGCAGGTGTCTCAGTGAGGCAGTTGTCTCTCAGTGAGGCAGGTGTCTCAGTGAGGCAGGTGTCTCTCAGTGAGGCAGGTGTCTCTCAGTGAGGCAGGTGTCTCTCAGTGTGTCTCAGTGAGGCAGTGAGGAGTCTCAGTGAGTTGTCTCTCAGTGAGGCAGGAGTGTCTCTCAGTGAGTGAGGCAGTTGTCTCTCAGTGAGGCAGGAGTGTCTCAGTGAGGCAGGTGTCTCTCAGTGAGGCAGGTGTCTCTCAGTGAGGCAGTGTCTCAGTGAGGCAGTTGTCTCAGTGAGGCAGGTGTCTCAGTCAGGTCAGTTGTCTCTCAGTGAGGCAGGTGTCTCAGTGAGGCAGGTGAGGCAGGTGTCTCAGTGAGGCAGGTGTCTCTCAGTGAGGCAGGTGTCTCTCAGTGGTGTCTCTCAGTGAGGCAGGTGTCTCTCAGTGAGGCAGGTGTCTCTCAGTGAGGCAGGTGTCTCAGTGAGGCAGTTGTCTCTCAGTGAGGCAGGTGTCTCTCAGTGAGGCAGGTGTCTCTCAGTGAGGCAGGTGTCTCAGTGAGGCAGGTGTCTCAGAGAGGGAGGTGTCTCTCAGTGAGGCAGTTGTCTCTCAGTGAGGCAGGAGTGTCTCAGTGAGGCAGGTGTCTCTCAGTGAGGCAGGTGCTTCTCAGTGAGGCAGGTGTCTCAGTGAGGCAGGTGTCTCTCAGTGAGGCAGGTGTCTCAGTGAGGCAGTTGTCTCAGTGAGGCAGGTGTCTCAGTGAGGCAGGTGGTCTCTCAGTGAGGCAGGTGTCTCTCAGTGAGGCAGGTGTCTCAGTGAGGCAGGTGTGTCTCAGTGAGGCAGGTGTCTCTCAGTGAGGCAGGTGTCTCTCAGTGAGGCAGGTGTCTCTCAGTGAGGCAGGTGTCTCAGTGAGGCAGTTGTCTCTCAGTGAGGCAGGTGTCTCTCAGTGAGGCAGGTGTCTCTCAGTGAGGCAGGTGTCTCAGTGAGGCAGGTGTCTCAGAGAGGGAGGTAGTAAGGGGTGCCGCCATTAAGGTGTCTCACCTGTGTAATGAATCATATAAGTTTGTAAGTGAGGATTACTGCTGACACTGTGGGCCCTTAGTGAGGGTGAGGAGGAGATGGTGGTGGAGAAGATGTTGGTGGTGGTGGAGAAGGTGCAGGAGGAGGAGGAGATGGTGGTGGAGAAGATGTTGGTGGTGGTGGAGAAGGTGCAGGAGGAGGAGAAGTTTTTGGTTGAAGAAGCGGTTCCTTGGATGGGTGTAACAGAGAGAGAATGATTGATCATGGCTGTGACTCCTCTGACAACCTGGTGATGAGTCTTACACACAAACACGCACACACACCTCCTACTCCTCCCTCACACAAACACCCTCCCTCCTTCTCCACACACATCCGTACTTCCCTACACAAACACTCCTTCTTTTCCACACAAACACATCCCTTCCCCATACAAACACCCCTCCTCCACTTCCCCCACACAAACACATCCTCCACCTCCCGCACCCCCGTCTTAACCATCTCCCATACAAAGCATTTCTCGCCCTCACATCAAGTCTGTTGATCAATCATGTTAATAAATCACTAGAGGGTGTCAGGCGTCAGTAGAGTGCTATACAGCCACTGGAAAATATGTTGTTGTTGTTGTTGTTGTTGTATAGATGTAAGTGTGTACCATGAGTTATGTCACGAAGGAGAAGGGATATATTTAGTGCCGATGTTTGTTTGTTTGTTTGTTTGTTTGTTTGTTTGTTTGTTTGTCTGTCTGTCTGGTAGTTTATGGGCGACCGGTGGTGTAATGATCAGCATGCTCGCCTCATAAGCGAGTGGATCCCGGTTCGATCCCCGGGCAGGGTGAAACTGTGGGTAAGTTTCTTTACGCCATTTGCCTCTGTCTACCCGCAGTAATTGGGAACCTGGATGTTAATCGACTTGCGGATCATGTTCCGGGGTAATGGTTAGCCAGTGCGGTTGGCGAGTTGTCCGGTCGTCTTGGACTGTTCCTTGACACTGGGTCATGCAGCTCGTTAACTCAGGGTGTGGTTGTTGTGTTGGCAACAGCTTCTACACCTTAAAAAAAATTCACGCCTAGGTGGCCCTTAAGCGGCCATCCTCGTTACAATAAGGCAACCATATATATAGTGTATATTTAGTACCAACGTTTGTTAGTTTGTGTTTGTATGTCTGACGCGTATCGTAATTTAATCACTATCTTAATTTAAATAAGTTAAAACAACAATACACGGTACAATAATAGGGTATAACTGGCCTTTAAACCTCAAAATATAACATTCTTTAGTTACAATTACGTTGATACATAATAATTACCCTTTAGTCTGAATGGGAAGTCACCCATTTCGTCCCTTTAACCATTCTCATCAAAAAAAAATCACGTTCTGTTGTTGTTTACTTTACAAAACATTCACTATGTACACTAAAATAATAAAGTAATCAAACCTGGTATTGGTGGTGTAGCTGTGCTCAAGTGGTCGTAGTAACGCGATAATAATCTCACTTTCTCAACACAATCTCAAACACCTCGACCATTGTTGACATTAACGTTAAGACTTCAGCCACATTTCCACACACAGTCTGGAAAATAAATACTTATCCTCATTGCTAAAATATCGAGTTCTCATAAAAAAAAATTGAGACAGAAACATCTTATAAATTGATGTATTTAATAGAATTGTGTACCAAAATATAATTGTAAAACGCTTTGAAAAAAATGGAAATCCTTGGAGTGGTTAATAATGTGTACCTGCAAGAGCCATTATTGTTAAATATATAATTCTAATTAATATACTCACATAAAATTAGTAATATACTTCTATCTAAATATAGGAAAACAAGAATACGAATTTTAATCTTAAATTATTAAAAACAAGTATATTCTAATTATTTACATGTTGGTCTTGTTACTCTCAGGCGACGTCTGTTAACCCAGCCAGGATATTTTTCTTTCCCGTTTGCCTCAGTGGTCATACCGTTCATCACCTCCGTTGTCTGATGCCGACCTTTTCCGTTTAACCGGCTCTGTTGCCCGTTGGCTGCTCCCCTCCGTTTATCAAGCTCTATCTTCTATTACTGTTATTGCTATTTGACCATTTTCTCGTTCGCCTGGCACGGCAGATTTTGGCTCCTTGCCCAAAGACTCCCACACTTACACACACACACACACTCACCACAGTCAACGTACACGACCAGAAACGCACACAATATCCTTCACATTAGTACACACATATACAAAAATACATACACACTTAGTAAATATATGTTAAAAGCAATTTAAATGCAGTATGATGTGTATACGACAGCATGTCCTTTAGCGAAATTTATTTTGTATTAAAAAAAAAACGTACATAATTCTCTATAGACGACCTCGCCCATGGCCATAAACGTTAGATAGTCAATAAACGTATATCTAGGACACGTATATGCCCATGACCGCTCAGAAAAACGTCCTCAATACTGTAATTATGTAATGGTTTGGCGACTACTGGTAACGTTTATCATATCTGGTGAACGTTGGCAACACTCGCCCAGGAGAGATAAGTGTTGCCAATCGCTAGAAGGATTTTAGCCGCTGGGAGGCGACTATAAAGATGGGAATCTGGGAATTACGGGAATGGGAACATTTAGCAAAGTAGGGTATTCGAAGGCCAAGTAAATGGTGCGTAAAGCGAATGTAACTCTTCCCGCTTAAAGAGAATATATGTAAAATTTATTTATATGTTTATTTACCGAGCGACATGTTGTGTTGTGCAAGGAGTTTATTTATGTTTATATTATTGTGAGTTTTGGCGGATATAAAGATTTTGTTAACCTTTATTCTCTCTCTTATATATATATAAAAGTCCATTAATCAAGGACATACTTTAATAAAACACAACTCACACACATATGACTCCACACACAATATATACACCAAAATAACAGTTTTCAATTAAGCTCCACTCACACTGCATTGCACACACGAGTTTGCAATGGCACGGTTGCAGATATGGGCTGACACGGGCCGGACATGTGGGCGTGGGGGGGTAAGGGACCGCCCTCTCACACCATATTAAGGCCACCATTGTTCATCACTGTTCACCATTATTCTCCCTCCACTGTTCACCATTGTTGTGAACTGTACACAATTGTCCTCCAGTCATTGTTCAACCTGGCTCATGTTTACGTTCTTCTGTTCACTGGACGGCCGATGGTTCATTGGCTGACACTCTGATGTCAGCAGCGGAGGTGAACAGTGGCTGACGTTTCGTTGTTTAATGGATAAGTGGGTGGGGTGACAGTGAGTGGCAATGGGTAGCCGTGGGTGACAGAGGGTGGTCGTCGGGTGGCAGGGTGGTGGTTGGGACATAGGGTGGCCGGGCTGGTGGAGGGTGGGGTGACAGTGAGTGGCAATGGGTGACCGTGGGTGACAGAGGGTGGTCGTCGTGGGTGGCAGTGGGTGGTAATGGGTGGCCGTGGGTGACAGAGGGTGGCCGTCGTGGGCTGGTTGGGGGTGGCAGTGGGTGAGGTGATAACAGTGGGTGTGAGTGGGCGGGGTGGCAGTGGGTGAGGTGATAACAGTGGGTGTGAGTGGGTGGAGTGGCAGTGGGTGGCGTGATAACAGTGGGTGTGAGTGGGTGGAGTGGCAGTGGGTGGCGTGATAACAGTAGATGTGAGTGGGCGGGGCAGCGGTGGGTGGGATGACAGTGGATGACAGTAGGGCGGGGTGACACTGTTACCAGCTCCCCCATTGGTCCTCCCACCCACCAATCATATCACTGCTTATCTTTCTTCCACTAGTTTGACTTGTCACCGCCCCTCCCTATCCACTCCTCTCCCCCTCTCTCTCCTCTCCCCTCTCCCTCCTTCCTCTCTCTCCCCATCATGCGCCATTTCTCCATCCCACTGAACCACGAACCCGAACCCTCCATCCTACTGAACTACGAACCTGAATTCTCCATCCCACTGAACCACGAACCCGGAACCTCCATCCCACTGAACTACGAACCGAACCTCCCATTGAACCACGAACCCTGAACCCTCCCACTGAAACACGAACCAATAGAACCCTCCATCCCACTGTACCACGAACCAGTGTGATCAGATGGCCAGGTAGTCAGGTGGCCATGTAGTGTGGTGGCCAGGTAGGGTTTAGATAGTGGATAGGCCAATTTAGAGAGAATCAAGTCATTTATGTTTTCAATATCGGCTCACGGTTTGGCGGCCGATGTATATATATATATTTTTTTTTATATATATATACGCACGTTGTCCCTATACTGTGGTGATGATATATTGGCGATCGGAACTACTATTTCGCGGTATTATTTTGGCGATCGTAGATACTAGTTAGCGGTGTTATGTTGGCGATCGTAGGTTATAGTTAGCGGTGTTGTTGGCGATCGTAGTACTAGTTAGCGGTGTTTTTGGTCGATCGTAGGTACTAGTTAGCGGTGTTATGTTGGCGATCGTAGGTTACTAGTTAGCGGTGTTATGTTGGCGATCGTAGGTTACTAGTTAGCGGTGTTATGTTGGCGATTGAAGGTACTAGTTGGCGATATTGGCGAACCGTAGCCCCTATCTGACAGCGATATATTCAATAGTCATTAACCCTAAATATACACCAAAATGTTTAGGTTGGTATCCCTTATATGCGTGTCCTACTGTGTGGGGGGGTACAAGAGGGGAGGGAGGGAAGAGGAGGAAGAGAGAGGAGGAGGGGGAGGAAGACAGGAAGTCGAGGAGACAACCTGAGATAAGGAAGGGGAGTGTAGGTGAGGGCTAAGGGGTAGGGGGTAATGATGGGGGGAAAGAGTTTCGGAGCCCCCCCTCACTCTTCTCTCTCTCGCTTTACTTCTACTACCCCTCTTCCCCACCCTTTAGACAACCCGATGAGAGAGAGAGAGAGAGAGAGAGAGAGAGAGAGAGAGAGAGAGAGAGAGAGAGAGAGAGAGAGAGAGAGAGAGAGAGAGAGAGAGAGAGAGACCCTCCTTCCTCCCCCTTCACCCTTATCAAAAAACGCTACGGAGGGGAGAAAGTTGTTCCCCTTTCCTCCCACCAGCATCCGGGGAAAGAGAAGGGAGAGGGGAGAAGAGGGAGGAAGAGGGAAAGCAGGAGGGAGAAGAGAAGAGGGAGGGTTGGGAGGAACAGACGGAGGTAAAGGAGAGAAGGATGGATAATGACGAAAAAGGGAGGCAGGTAATGAAGGAAGAGAAGGAGGAAATGGAGGGAGAGAATATAATAGATGGAAGGAGAGACGAAGGAGAGATGGAGAGAGAAAGAGAGAAGGAGAGAGAGAGAGAGAGAGAGAGAGAGAGAGAGAGAGAGAGAGAGAGAGACGAAGGTAATGGGAGGGGAGGTAGGGGACTGAGGGAGGTAGGGGAGGGAGGAAGGAGGGAAGGTAGGGAGGTAGGGAGGCAGGGAGGTAGGGGCTGAGGAGGTAGGGAGGGGGGCTGAGGAAGGTAGGGAGGCAGGAGGTAGGGACTGAGGGAGGGGAGGTAAGGAGGGAGGGGAGGTAGGGGCTGAGGAAGGTAGGGGAGGCAGGGAGGGGGGACTGGAGGGAGGTAGGGGAGAGAGGCAGGGAGGTAGGGGCTGAGGAAGGTAGGGAGGTAGGGAGGTAGGGGAACTGAGGAGTGGAGGTAGGGGGAGGTAGGGATGGAGGGGGTAGGGGAGAGGAGGAGAGGGAGGGAGGGAGGTAGGGAGGTAGGGACTGAGGAAGGAGGGAGGTAGGGAGCAGGAGGTAGGGGCCAGGGGAGGTAGGGAGGTAGGGAGGCAGGGGTGGGGCTGAGGAAGGTAGGGAGGTAGGGGAGGTAGGGGACTGAGGAAGGTAGGGGACAGGGAGGGGGAGGTAGGGGACTGAGGGGAGGTAGGGAGGTAGGGAAGGGGACTGAGGAAGGTAGGGAGGCAGGGGAGGTAGGGGACGAGGAGGCAGGGAGGGGAGGCAGGAGGGGACTGAGGGAGGGGGGGAGGTGGGGGCGTAGGGACAAGGAGGGAGGGGAGGTGGGAGGGAGGCAGGTAGGGAGGTAGGGGACTGAGGAAGGTAGGGAGGGGAGGGAGGACGGAGGAAGGTAGAGGTAGGGAGAGGGAGAAGGTAGGGAGGTAGGGAGGTAGGGGGTAGGGACTGGAGGTGGGGAGGTAGGGAGGCAGGGAGGTAGGGACTGAGGAAGGTAGGGGAGGTAGGGAGGTAGGGACTGAGGAAGTGAGGGAGGGAGGGGTGGGGGGAGAGGAAGGTAGGGGAGGGGAGGTAGGGACTGGAGGAAGGTAGGGGAGGTAGGGAGCAGGGGAGAGGAGGGGAGGTGGGGGAGGCAGGGGACGAGGGAGGTAGGGAGGTAGGGAGGTGGGGGGACTGGAGGAAGGTAGGGAGGCAGGGAGGTAGGGGACTGGAGGAAGGGGAGGCAGGGAGGTAGGGACTGAGGAAGGTAGGGGAGGAGGTAGGGGAGGAGGGAGGAGGGGAGGTAGGGGAGGTGGGGACTGAGGGAAGGTAGGGGAGGCAGGGAGGTAGGGGACTGAGGGAGTGTAGGGAGGTAGGGAGAGGGAGGTAGGGACTGGGAGGAGGTAGGGAGGTAGGGGAGGTGGGGGGACTGAGGAAGGTAGGGAGGTAGGGAGGTAGGGGACTGAGGGAGGTAGGGAGTAGGGAGGCAGGGAGGTAGGGACTGAGGGAGGTGTAGGGAGGCAGGAGGTAGGGGACCAGAGGAAGGTAGGGAGGTAGGGGAGGTAGGGGCTGGAGGAAGGTAGGGGAGGGGGAGGTAGGGACTGAGGAAGGTAGGGGAGGTAGGGGAGGTAGGGACTGAGGGAGGTAGGGAGGTGGGGAGGTGGGGACTGAGGGAAGGTAGGGGAGGAGGGGAGGTAGGGGACTGGGAGGGGAGGCAGGAGGTAGGGGAGGCAGGAGGTAGGGGCTAAGGAAGGTAGGGAGGTAGGAGGTAGGGGACTGAGGAAGGGGAGTAGGGGAGGCAGGGAGGTAGGGGACTGAGGGAGGTGGGGAGGTAGGGGAGGTAGGGACTGAGGAAGGTAGGGGAGGTAGGGAGGCAGGGAGGTAGGGACTGAGGGAGGTAGGGAGGTAGGGGAGCAGGGAGGTAGGGGACTAGGGAGGTAGGGAGGTAGGGAGGCAGGGAGGTAGGGAGGTAGGGTGAGGAGGGGGGAGGTAGGGACTGAGGGGAAGGTAGGGCAGGGGAGGCAGGGAGGTAGGGACTGAGGGAGGTAGGGAGGTAGGGAGGTAGGGGCTGAGGAAGGTAGGAGGCAGGGAGGGATGAGGAGGTAGGGAGGTAGGGGTGGAAGGTAGGGAGGGACTGGGAGGGAGGTAGGGGACGAGGAGGTAGGGAGGCAGGGGAGGAGGAGGTAGGGGACTGGGAGGGGAGGCTGGGAGGTGGGGAGGTAGGGGAAGGAAGGAAGGGGAGGTAGGGGAGGTAGGGGAGGGGAGGTAGGGAGGTAGGGAGGTAGGGACTGAGGGAGGGGGAGTAGGGGAGGTAGGGGGCGAGGGGAGGTAGGGGACTGAGGGGAGGTAGGGAGGTAGGGGAGGTAGGGAGGTGCAGGGGAGGTAGGGGCTGAGAAGGTAGGAGGTAGGGGAGGCAGGGGAGGTGGGACAGGAGGGAGGTAGGGAGGTAGGGGGAGGTGGGGAGGTAGGGAGGTAGGGAGGTAGGGGCTGAGGAGGTAGGGGAGGTAGGGACGAGGAAGGTAGGGAGGTAGGGGAGGCAGGGAGGTAGGGAATTGGGAGGGAGGTAGGGAGGTAGGGAGTAGGGGCTGAGGAAGGTAGGGGAGGCAGGGAGGTAGGGACTGAGGGAGGTAGGGGAGGTAGGGGCTGAGGAAGGTAGGGAGGTAGACGGAGGGAGGTAGGGGACTGAGGGAGGTAGGGAGGTAGGGGAGGTAGGGGAGGTAGGGGAGGTAGGGACTGAGGGAGGTCGGGAGGTAGGGAGGTAGGGAAGGAAGGAAGGAGGGGAGGTAGGGTAGGGGCTGAGGGAGGTAGGGGAGGTGGAGGGGACTGAGGGAGTGTAGGGAGTAGGGAGGTAGGGGCTGAGGGAGGTAGGGACTGAGGGAGGTAGGGAGGTAGGGAAGGAGGGCGGAAGACACCAGGATGAATGGGCCAAGTTTCTCTACCTGGCGGACACTCCGGCTGATAAATTAGTCCCGATTTACCTCATAACGACCTGAATTCCACGACTAGACGAGGATTGTTGGTGATTTATCTCAAACCTCCAATTCATGCCTCTGGGGGTCTTGGTGGAGTTCCTGGGGGGTCCTGGGGGAGTTCTTGGGGGTCCTGAGGAGTTCTGGGGGTCTTGGGGAGTTCTGGGATCCTGGGGGAGTTCAGAGTCTTGGGGAGTTCTGGAGTCAGAGTTCTGAGGGTCTTGGGGGAGTCTGGGGGTCTTGGGGAGTTCTGGGGTTCCTGGGAGAGTTTGGGGGTCCTGGGGGAGTTCTGGGGGTCTGGGGAGTCTGGGGGGTCCTTGGGGAGTTCTGAGGGTCCTGGGGGAGTTCCTGAGGGGTCCTGGAGAGTCTCTGAGGGTCCTGGGGGAGTTCTGGGGTCCCTGGGAGAGTTCTGAGGGTCCTGGGGAGATTCCCCAGGGTCCTGGGAGAGTTCTGGGGTCCCTGGGAGAGTTCTGAGGGTCCTGGGGGAGTTCTAAGGGTCCTGGGGAGTTCTGAGGGTCCTGGGGGAGTTCTGAGGGGTCCTGGGGAGTTCTGAGGGTCCTGGGAGAGTTCTGAGGGGTCCTGGGGAGAGTTCTAAGGGTCCTGGGGGAGTTCTAAGGGGTCCTGGGAGAGTTCTGAGGGGTCCTGGGAGTTCTGAGGGGTCCTGGGAGAGTTCTTGAGGGTCCTCGGAGAGTTCTGAGGGTCCTGGGAGAGTTCTGAGGGTCCTGGGAGAGTTCTGAGGGTCCTGGGAGAGTTCTAAGGGGTCCTGGGGTTCTGAGGGGTCCTGGGAGAGTTCTGAGGGGTCCTGGGAGAGTTCTCTGAGGGGTCCTGGGGAGTTCTGAGGGGTCCTGGAGAGTTCCTAAGGGGTCCTCGGAGAGTTCTGAGGGTTCCTGGGGAGTTCTGAGGGTCCTGGGAGTTCTGAGGGGTCCTGGAGAGTTCTAAGGGGTCCTGGGAGAGTTCTAAGGGTCCTGGGAGAGTTCTAAGGGTCCTGGGGAGTTCTGGAGGGTCCTGGGAGAGTTCTAAGGGTCCTGGGAGAGTTCTGAGGGGTCCTTGGGGAGTTCTCTGAGGGTCCTGGGGAGTTCTGAGGGTCCTGGGGAGTTCTAAGGGTCCTGGGGGAGTTCTGAGGGTCCTGGGGAGAGTCTCTAAGGGGTCCTGGGAGAGTTCTGAGGGTCCTGGGGAGAGTTCTGAGGGGTCCTGGGGAGTTCTGAGGGTCCTGGGGAGTTTGAGGTCCTGGGAGTTCTAAGGGGCCCTGGGGGAGTTCTAAGGGGTCCTGGGGAGTTCTGAGGGGGTCCTGGGAGAGTTCTGTGGGGTCCTGGGGGAGTTCTGAGGGTCCCGGGAGAGTTCTGAGGGTCCTGGGGGAGTTCTAAGGGGTCCTGGGAGAGTTCTGAGGGGTCCTGGGGAGTTCTGAGGGGTCCTGGGGGAGTTCTGAGGGGTCCTTGAGAGTTCTAACCTGGGAGAGTTCTGAGGGTCCTGGGGGAGTTCTGAGGGTCCTGGGGAGTTCTGAGGGTCAGGGAGAGTTCTAAGGGGTCCTGGGAGAGTTCTAAGGGGTCCTGGGGAGTTCTGAGGGTCCTGGGAGAGTTCTCAAGGATCCCTGGGAGAGTTTCAAGGGGTCCTGGGAGAGTTCTGAGGGGTCCTGGGGGAGTTCTGAGGGTCCTGGGGGAGTTCTGAGGGGTCCTGGAGAGTTCTAAGGGGTCCGGAGAGTTCCAAGGGTCCTGGGGAGTTCTGAGGGGTCCTGGGAGAGCTCCCAAGGGGTCCCAGGAGAGTTCTAAGGGGTCCTGGGAGAGTTCTGAGGGGTCCTGGGAGAGTTCCTGAGGGGTCCTGGGGGAGTTCTGAGGATCCTGGGGGAGTTCTGAGGGGTCCTGGGAGTTCTAAGGGTCCTGGGGAGTTCTGAGGGGTCCTGGGGAGTTCTAAGGGTCCTGGAGGAGCTCTGAGGGGTCCTGGGGAGTTCTAAGGGTCCTGGGGGAGTTCTTGAGGGGTCCTGGGGAGTTCTGAGGGGTCCCTGGGGAGTTCTGGAGAAGTTCTAAGAGGTCCTGGGCTGTCCTGGGGGAGCCTGGGGGTTCCTGTCTTGGGGGGGTTTGGTGTCCTAGGAGAGTTCTGGGGGTTCTGCGGTATCTTATGAAGAGGTCCTGGGGAAAATCCTAGAGGTCCTACACTAAATAATAACCTGAGTACATAAGGAGTCATCATATCAGGCACTGTACTCGACCACCTCCCCTTCCTCAACTGTAACCTTTGGTACCCATTCACAGGTGGGTGGACAAGGGGAGCCCCCAGTGAGAAACAGAGACGCTTAGAATTGGATGGCAGCCCTGTTATCCACTCGACCACCGCACCCTTATATACACCGAGCTAAAATTCAGTAAAAAATAAAATATAAAATAAATATTTGTTTGTATGGATGCGAGGGTTGATATACCAATGAGAGATATAGACGACTAGATGACGTCATATAGCCTACAACCAATCAGCACACTCCAAACCCATAAAGGTGTGGGATTTACATTTTTTTTTTCAGTACCCGGTAGTTGCTTCATGTTGGCGCGGGGAAAAGTGAGATTTTAATTCATTTATGAACGCCATCTCGTGCCTCTGCCAAAACAATTTATGCTGATTACTCTAAACATGGACGATAATGTAGTTTTTAACCCTTTTAGCTTAATTTTATAGTATTATGTATATAGTATTATGTGAAGCCTTTTATCCTGCTGCCTCTTGTTATATTAAATGAGTTGACTTATGGTCCACTACACCAAACTAACGAGCGCCAAAACCTGTGTGTTTATTTATTTTAGACAGACAGACAGACGAATAGACAGATAGATAGATAGATAGATACTACTAATCATTATAATAGCAATAATAATAACAATAAAAACAACAACGATAATAATAATAATAATAATAATAATAATAATAATAATAATAATAATAATAATAATAATAATAAAAACAACATCGATAATAATAATAATAATAATAATGATAATAATAAACTTACGAAACAAATTATCCTGAAGACATCCAACCATGACGATATTTCAACTAATTAATTTACCTTAATAATTATCAATCATCTCTCGCCCCAGACCTGACGACTATTACTTCTTTGTGTTGCTGAAATAACAAAACGTAATTACTCGCCATGTTAATTATGTTGTGACGGCTAATTAGATCTGAAAATGACGTATTTGTGATTTGATATGGTAATTAGGCGTTTAGGAGATGGTGGTGGTGGTAGGGAGAGTGAACCCATCTACTGTGAATCCGGTGCCTGGGTTCGAATCCGGGGTTTGTGGTGTTGGTGGTTGGGTTCGAATCCGGGGTATGTGGTTTTTGGTGCCTGGGTTTGAATTCGGGGTTTGTGGTGTTGGTGGTTGGGTTCAGATCCGGGTATGTGGTTTTGGTGCCTGGGTTCGAATCCGGGAAGACAATAAATAAAATATACAACAAATAGGTAAAAGAAAAAAAAAGACACGACAAAATATACAAATAAAGAAAACTAAACAAATAAATAAATAAAAGATAACTCAGGAAAAACAATCCAAATACTGTAGACATATAAATAAAGGCAGCGTTAACAAGGTGGTTGATGTAACACGCCAGCTCTCAGGGACACATTTTTGGCGGGAGTGAGTGTTAATCGCCATGTTCCGTGTATCACTCCGCGGGGACGCATAACACCCACCCTCAAAAAGCCACTTGCGCTGGGGAAACGAGCGCCAGAACAAATTGTATTATGGCGGCTTGTGATGGGCAGCTCCCGCGGGGTAATGCAGTATATTTTTATTATTTTCTCCCTTTCCCGGCGGGTGTAAAGTATAAATATGCAGTATATATACCATAGGTAGAGTGTTGATGCTTGTTTTGGGTATTGTTTCTGCTTAGATTCTCAAAAGTTAGTATGACAAAATTTTCTCCTTTATAAAGATGTTAAATTGCATCTTTCTTTATCTTCTAATTAAAAATAATTCCCCAAAGAGTCGTAAGATAAATTTCCAACTAATAATACAATATTTATTTTATACAGACTACCATTCAGACAAAATATTACCAGGAATTCTCAGTAGATAACATATACTGATAATAATTAGATAAGAGGAAGTAAAAATAAGAAAATATTACTACCAGGCTCCACTACCACGTAATTTTCGTAATACTTTTGAGAATATTATAGTTTTTAGTTAATAAAGAGCTGCAAAAATATATATATGATAAAATTACAATTGTGTGTTATCCAGCCAGGCAGTTCATAGTTGGGTGGCCGGATATGTCGACCACGGCCGGTTTATACTGCTTAGATGTGATTAGGTTAGGTTAGGAGAGAGAGAGAGAGAGAAACCTCGTAGATATTATGACAAAATATAAATACACAGAACACCTGCCACACACACACACACACACACACACACACACACACACACACACACACACACACACTCTCTCAATCGGCAGCGGATGTGAAGCGTGAGGAAAGAAAAAAAAAATCTTACTCGGCACCTCCAGACATCGTGTTACCATCTCCGAATTTCTTTTTTCCCCCCTCCAGCAGTGAGTCAGTTAATGCAGATTCGATCAATTCAACGCAGTCGTCTTGGGAAGTGTTGACTCAAGCCTGGTCTTCCATCATCTTCCTCTTCCTCTTCCTCGGAACAAAGGCAGAAGAAACATATATATCGAATACAAAGTCGAAAAAAAAAACATCCACGAGTAAAACAAAACACAAAAGCTTTCTTGAGATTCATGAATGTGTTTGTTTGTTGGCGAAGGATAAGATCTAAGATTGGATTTTTCTTCTTTCTTTCTTTCTTTTTTAATTCACAGGAGGGAGATTTTTTACCTTCGTGAAGTTGGAATAGGATTAGTGAGATTACTCGGGGATCAGAGACTGTCTCAAGTTGCTATCTCGGTCTCTCAGTTGTTCGGATGCTGCGAGGCCAAATTCAGAAGAAATTATGTTGATTTCCATGGACGTGTTTTTTAAAAGAATGGATATAGACGAACACAGTCGGATTCACCCGTATATGTAAACAAAACATCGCGAACGGGAGTCGAATACTTAAAGTGTATGTACGAACGCTGACGGATTTACTCGGATATGTCAACAAAAACATAAGAACGACAAAACAAGTAAAAATACAAGAACATTAAAAAAATATCTTTGTGTATATAATTGTAAGCGTGTATAAAAACGCCGTCAGATTCATTCGGATATGTAAATAAACGCACAAAAATGACATAAATAAGAGTATATTAATCTATGATAAATAATTGTAAATACAAGAGTAAACACGAATACAAAGAGATTAACTCGCGTATGTAAACATGAACTGGGTACATAAGGAACTCTGTGTGTGTGTGTGTGTGTGTGTGTGTCGGGTCCTGGAAAAATATTTATATACACAGTTGTACACATGAGGCCCAGCTGATTCACTTGCAAAGACGTATTATGAGAAGCAGGAAGGCAGTGGTGCTTGGATACCGAAGAAAATCCCTTCAGATGTTTACGTACATACAAAGAAACCCGGATTTACTCGTGAACGTAAACAAACTCGAATGAATCAGGCAGTTGTTGTTGAAGTAATAGAGGAAGGAGCAACGCGGCTTATACGTCACAAGTTGGAAAACTCTATCGCCGCCATATTGAAGTGAAAAAAAATAGCTTACAGCGCTGGGAGGAGAGAGCAGTGTGTTGTGTTGTCATGAGTGTATGATGGTGCACACACACACACACACCTACCTACCCATGTACACATCTGCTGGAGGAAAGATAGTTGTTATGATTCCTGTACTGCACATGTCGCTAGTGTCGCCATAAGACGTCACAATATCTCTCATCACAACGAAAGGAGACATTGTGTTTCTTACTGCCTTCTCTCCCTCTCATGTTGTTTCTTGATTCTGAGAAATATCTTCGTGGACATTACCGGATTCACGAACACAAGCGGATCTTCTCACGAACGTCAACAGAGATACAAGAACGGCTGCCTAAACCCTTAATGGCCTCCCCCCCCTTCACTCTATTTCCTCCCTTCCTTCATTCTACTTCCTCCCTTCCTTCACTCTACTTCCTCCCTTCCTTCACTCTACTTCCTCCCTTCCTTCACTCTACTTCCTCCCTTCCTTCACTCTACTTCCTCCCTTCCTTCACTCCTTCCTCCTTCCTTCATTCTACTTCCTCCCTTCCTTCACTCTCTTCCTCCTTCCTTCACTCTCCCTCCCTCCCCCCATTCTATCTCTCATTTTCCTTTGCCTTCCTTCCTCACCGTCTCCTACCTTCCCTCCTTACCTTTCCTCTCCTCCCACTCTCCCTTTCTCTATCTCTCTCCCTGGGTGCCTATTCTCTCCCTCCCTCTCCCTCTTTCATCCACTGTTCCTTCCTCCCTGTCTCCCTTTATCTAATCGTCTATCCCTCCTCCCTCTCCTCTCCATCCTCTCACTCCCTCTCTCTTCCTCACCTTCCCCACTCTCTCTCTCCCTCTCCCCCCCTCTCTCCCCCTCCCTCCAAGACAGATGGCCGTAACCAACTGATCCATAACTCAGTAAAACCTATAAAATTTTATGGTTCACTGCTGTTCCCGCCCACGCCCACAGTAACGCCTTTATCCACGCCCACACTAACGCCTATATCACACCAACACCCTTATCCACGCCCACACTAACGCCTATATCCACGCCAACACTAACGCCTATATCACGCCCACAAACGCCTATAACCATGCCACATAACGCCTATATCCACGCCCACACTAACCCTTATCCACGCTCACACTAACGCCCATATCCACGCCCACACCCTCATCCACACACCCACACTAACGCCTATACCACGCCCACCTCTCATCCACACCCACACTAACGTATATCACGCCCACACTCTCATCCACGCTCACACTAACGCCTATATCCACGCCTACACCCTTATCCACGCCCATACTAACGCCTATAGCCACGCCCACATTCTCTAACCTAACATACAGACAGACAGGCAAAAGACAGTGACAGACAGACGTTAAGATAAACAGACAGACAGAAACAAGGGACAGAGAGGTAGACAGATAAACAGATAGAGGCGGAGAAACAGAAAGACAGATAGACAGACAGACAGACAGACAGAGGCAAGGGGCGGACCTCACCAATCAGAATTCAATTTTCCGCCCGGCTGCTTTGCTAGACGTCGCTGTCTCCCATAACACTCACGTTGACTAACACAGCACCAGCACAGCGGCAGAACAGCACCAGCACAGCGTCAGCACAGCACCAGCACAGCGTCAGCACAGCACCTGCACAGCGTCAGCACAGCACCAGCACAGCGGCAGCACAGCACCAGCACAGCGGCAGAACAGCACCTGCACAGCACCAGCACAGCACCTGAAGAGCAATAAAACAGCACCAACATTAATATTACGGCACAAACAGCAACATAATTACAGCACCAACGAAATTAGCACCAATACAGCAAATACATCAACACAGCAAATACATCAACACAGCAAGTACATCAACACAGCACCAACAGCATCAATACAGCAGCGTCAGTCTAAAGGTATTTGTTCAAAGCTAAAAGGATCAGTGATAAAAGCTATGTTGAGAAGGGCTGAACACTCACAGCTGGCTAGGTTAGGTGAGGTTATGTTATGTTAGATTAGGTTAAGTTATGTTATGCTATGTTACGTTATGTTAGCTTATGTTATGTTATGTTAGTTTAGGTCGACACAGCTACGCACTTCAACATTGTTATAGCGCGTAACAATGACTGACCCAGCTAACAGGTTATGAACTGTTAACAAAAGACTTAATGACGCGTAATTGCTTCCTGGTTTGTGTTTGTTAATGTTAAGTATTTTATTACACAAATCTATCGTTTTCATTTACAATTTAAAGTGAAACCTTTATTTAACCCTATGGAGATGTAAGTCCGTTATATCGAGGGTCCGTTAGATGTGAAATCTCCATCTAACGGAATATATGAAGAGATAAGTCCGTTATATGGAGGTTTCACTGTATACAGAATGTGTTACATTTTTCACGTCTCTTGTATACATATTTTTGTCATGTATACAGTATTTTCTTATGTTTTTTTTATAGTTGTTATCTCTTTTCCTTTATACATATACACACATAATACATATTTTATCACACCATTTTTAACTATTTTTATTCACTTTTCATTTTATATTAATTGATTAGTGATTTTCAAAGTACTGAGAACAGATAACGAACGAAATCATTTACAATTTACATCGATCGCATTTTCAGTTTTTACATCGTTTACATATAAATAATCACGTATATATATACTTATTCTATTTTTTTCAAATTTTCGTTCAATTCTCTCTAAAATACACATTGATTCGTGATTCTCAAAGTCGCTGATAATGGATGAAAAACGAACGAAATAACGAAATCGTCTAAAACACAACAAAACATTGGGAGAATCTAGAGAGCCACATCCCACTGAAAATAATCCAGGTCTGGCCGGAGTAAACACCAGCGGGGTATTTGTACCACTGAGACCAAACTATTGCAACTATTCCTGGGAACCCCGAGAGTTTCACATGGTTTGGTCGAGCTGCTTCCCGCGGTGTGTGTGTAGGAGGGAGGGAGAGAGAGAGAGAGAGAGATTGGGAATTGTACACAACTCGTCCCTGTATATAGTGACGGTTCAATACACACACACACACACACACAAACACAGAATAACCAAACACACGAGAGAAAAATAACCACAATGTAGACCAAGATAACCCCCCCCCCAAAAAAAAATAAAATAAAAATAAAATAAATAAATAGTTACGGACCAAAAACACAAACAAATACATATAAAAATAACCCGCCACCATCACGCCAAAAGATATCCAAACTCGCCAGGAAATAGCCAACATCAGGCCGAGATAGCCAATCAAACAGGCTGGAGAATTTACACAGTTCTTTCTCTCCGTGTCGGGGAGAGGTAAGGCAGTGACAAAGAGGTAGAGAAACAGTGAGCAACAGTGAAAATAACGTGTGAGTGAGGTGGAGAGAGGGAGTGGCATAAAAAAAAATAATATTAATAAATGGCACAGATATAAGGACAGACGGCTAATAAACTGATAAATGGTGATGTGATCAATTAATATAGCCAACGATGAGGCCAAAACTAGCCAAATGACAAACACTCGAGAAATATAGACAGACACGGGGATAACCAAATTACAAGCCATAAATAGCAAATAACACGATAATAGCCAAATATAAATCAACAAATAGAGAGTAATAGGGACGCAACTAGAAGCAGCAGATGAAACGAAAACCTACCAAACCAAACCTAACCTAAACTAACCAAGAAACTAAACCAAACCAAACCTAACCAAAACTAACCAAACCAAACTAAACCAAACCAAACCTAACCTAAACTAACCTGTCGCTGGAAAATATCACACGAGAAAATGGTGACAACTTTGTAAGGTTTTAACTACGAGAGGTGTGTTCTGGCCTGACTGCCCGCCCCGCCTCCCCCGACACCCGGTCCTTGTCAGAAAGATTCGTACGGTCAAAAAAAAAAATCCTTCGTATATGGAAAAGTGAGAATGTAACCTAACAGTCTGCCTTAACTTACGATATATATATAGATGGATTCTTAAAGGATTGTATGTTGAATTTTCCTCTTGAGATGTGAGAGTTTTTCGGTTTTATACCACGAAATAGATTCTGAAATGTTCGTATTTTTATTTTTCTCGTAAATGATGATATGACTCACTTAAGGTAGACCAAAATAATTAAAAACGAGAGCAAATAGTGCTAAGACAACACATTACACACCCTTATCAAGCCAACCAATAGAGGTTATAATACTTAAATACGTATATATATTCTTTATCATTTATCTAACTTTATTTTTTTATACAAGAAAATTTTATAAGTCATCGAGAATATTGACCTTAATAAAAATCTAAGACTGTTTTCCTTGCTCGTAAAATGATACATATTGATTTTTCCTCGCGTTTAATTATTGCTCTCCATGGTTCGTTAACTGTGTGACCTCCAGCGATCTCTAGCGACCTTCCAACGAATTCTAGTGACCTCCAGCAACCTCTAGCATTCCAACGTACCTAGTGACCTCAGCCTAGCGACCTTCAAATCAGCAACCTCTAGCGACCTTCCAACGTACTCTAGTGACCTCCAGCGATCTCTAGCGACCTTCCAACAATTCTAGTGACCTCCAGCAACCTCTAGCGACCTTCCAACGTACTCTAGTGACCTCC